>NW_019946950.1:22663-48938 GCF_002910315.2 Salvelinus sp. IW2-2015 | reverse complement strand
CACTAAGCCTGAAATCCAGATAGGATGGTGTATCGCTGTCAAGATATGCTGTTTACGCATCGCTGGTAAGTGTGCCTCGAATTCGTAAATAAAATTCACTGACAGTGTCACCGCAAAGCACCTTCAACACTCCTTCCCATGCGTCACGGGGGAAACCACAATGTGCAGAAGATCTATCCGTTACCATCTACTCCGTTGTCTCACAGATAACACGCGGGTTGGACCAACAAAATCTCAAATTTGGACGCATCAGACCCAAAGGACAGATTTCCATCAATGTCTAATGTCATTACTCGTGTTCCTTGGCCCAAGCAAGTCTCTTCTTATTGGTGTCGTTAGTAGGGGTTTCTTTGCAGCAATTTGACCATGAAGGCCTGATTCACCAGTCTCTCTGAACAGTGATGTTGAGATGTGTCTGTTACTTGAACTCTGTGAGCATATTTGGCTGCATTTCTGAAGGCTGGTAACTCTCAAAATAATGTATCTCTGCGCAGAGGTAACTCTGGTCTTCCTTTGTTGTGGCGGTCCTTATGAAAGCCAGTTTCATCACTAGCGCTTGATGGTTTTTCCGACTGCACTGAGAGAACTTTCAAAGTTCTTGACATGTTCTCGTATTGACTTAACTTCATGTCTAAAGTAATGAGGGGCGGCAGTAGCCTAGTGGTTAGAGGATTGGACTAGTAACTGAAAGGTTGCAAGATCGAATCCCCGACCTGACAAAGGTAAAATCTGCTTCTACCCCCTGAACAAGGCATAAACCCACTGTTCCCCGCGTAGGCCGTCATTGAAATAAGAATTTGTTCTTAACCTGACTTGCCTAGTTAAATAAGGTTAAAAAAAAATTAATAGACTGTAATTTTTCTTTGCTTATTTGAGCTGTCTTACATAATATGTAGTTTACCAAATAGGACTATCTCTGCTGTATACCACCCCTACCTTTACAACACAACTGATTGGCTCAACGCATTAAGAAGGAAAGAAATTCCACACAATTAACTTTTAAAAAGGAATGCCTGTTCATTTAAATTACTTTTCAGGTGACTACCCAGAGGAGTCGCAAGCTGTCATCAAGGCAAAGGTGGCTACTTTGAAGAACCTCAATATTAAAATATATTTTGATTTGTTTACCACTTTTTTTTGGTTACACATGATCCATATATGTTATTTCATAGTTTGTTATGTCTTCACTATTTTTCTACGATGTGGAATAGTAAAAAATAACGAAAAACCTTGAATGAGCAGGTGTGTCCAAACTTTGAATGGTACGTAAATTATATATATTTATTTTTTTGTTTCAGACCCCTTGACTTTTTCCACATTTTGGTACGTTACAGACTTTTCTAAAATGGATTAAGTAAATTCCTCAGCAATCTACACACAATAGCCCATAATGACAAAACGAAAACAGCTTGGGTAGAAATTTTGCAAATTTATAAAAAATAAAAAACAGAAATACCTTATTTACATAATGGATAAGGAATTGATATGTTTAATAGTAATGATAAGAGAATCGGAATGACATTAAGACTCAAAGTATTTCACCTTAATAGTTACAGAAGCTTAGACAAGTGTTTAGACATACTACTAGAGATATTGTGAGACAGTGGGAAATTGTGTTTGTGTGTGATAAGAGGAAACTGACAACAGACATGTTTTGTATGTGAGACCAAGACAGGAGATAAAGTTCCTCCACCCAGGAGAGAACAGATGCGCTTGTAGACTTGTAGGCGCTGTTAGGTTATATAAAGGCTGTGCGCATTTATGGTTTTTAGAACGTTCTCGTGAATAAAGAACCAACTTTTCATATACTGAGTCTTTTCCTAATTTATTATTTAACCCAGGGTCCTACAACCTCGGGATTGGTCAAAGCTTAAATAATGTTATTTATAATCATTGGGATTGAAATTCTGGTGACAATAAGTATTCAGACCCTTTGCTATGAAGCACAAGATAATTTGATTCTCAGGTGCAATCCTGTTTCCATTGATCATCTTTGAGATGTTCTACAATTGATTGGAGTCCACCTGTTAGTAAATTTTAATTGATTAGACATGATTTGGAAAGGGCACACCTGTCTATATAAGTCCCCACAGATGACAGTGCATGTCAGAGCAAAACCCAAGCCATGAAGTCGAAAGAATTGTCCGTAGAGTTCAAGCAGGATTGGTCAGGCACAGATCTGGGGAAGGGTACCAAAAATCATTTCTGCAAGCGTATGAAGGTCCCCAAGAACACAGATGGCTCCTCAGTTCTTAAATGGGAGAAGTTTGGAACCACAAAGACTTTTCCTAGAGCTGGCACGCCCGACCAAACTGTAGCAATTCGGGAGAAGGCCTTGATCAGGGAGGGTGACCAAGACCCGACGGTCACTCTGACAGCTCCAGGTTCTTAAGTGGAGATAGGAGAACTTCCAGATGGACAACCATCTCTGCAGCTGTTCCACTCATCAGCCTTATGGTAGAGTGCACGACCAAAGCCACTCTCAGAAAATCACCAAACATCCTGGGGGTTCGAGACCCTACTCTAACTTCACCAAACAACCTGGTGGTTCGAGACCCTCATGCTCACATTTTATTTTTTATTTTTTATTTCACCTTTATTTAACCAGGTAGGCTAGTTGAGACAAGTTCTCATTTGCAGCTGCGACCGTGGCCAAGATAAAGCTAGCAGTGTGAACAGACACACAGAGTTACACTGGAGTAATACAATAAACAAGTCAATAACATGGTAGAAAAAAAAGAGATACTATTACATGTGTGCAAAGCATGAGTAGGCAATAAATCGAATATTACAATTTAGCAGATTACACTGGGAGTGATAAATCATCAATGATCAAGTGCAAAGAGACGATACTGGTGTGCAAAAGAGCAGAAAAGTAATATAATAAAGCAGTATGAGGGGGTGAGGTAGGTAAATTGGTGGGTAGTTTACAGATGGACTTGTACAAGCTGCAGCGACGGTTACTCTGCTCGATAGCAATTTTTAAAGTTGTTGAGGAGATAAAGTCTCCAACTTCAGAGATTTTTGCAATTCGTTCCAGTCGCATGGAGCAGAGAAACTGAAGGAAGGCGCAAATGAGGTTTTGGCTTAGGGATGATCAGTGAGATACACTCTGGAGCGGTGCTGCGGGTGGGTGTAGCCATCGTGACCAGTGAACTGAGAATAGTGCGGCACTTTACCTTAGCATAGCTTGTAGATGACCTTGAGCATCTGACGGAAAATCACAAACATCCTGGTGGTGTTCAAGACCCCACTCTAACTTTCACCAAAATCCTGGTGGTTCGAGACCCTACTCTAACTTTCACCAAACAACTGGTGGTTCAAGACCCTACCTCTAACTTTCACCAAACATCCTGGTGGGTCAAGACCCTACGTCTAATTTACCCAAACAGCCCTGGTGGTCGAAGACCTCCTCTAACTTTCACCAAACTCCTGGTGGGGTTCAGACCTACTCTAACTTCAACAAACATCCTGGTGGGTCGGACCTACTCTAACTTCACCAAACATCTCTGGTCGGGTCGAGACCTCTCTCTATCTCTTCTGTTAATGTCTTATTTCTGTTTGACTGCATTCACACATTTCAATTGTTAATATGGACCTTTTGTAGACGAAATTCATGCATCTCTTTGTTTATTATAGTGTGTATAGATTTTCCTCTTTCACACTCTGTGCACCAACTCCAGATGCTTCTTCAGGTTTGAGGTGTCGTTTCTGGACCAAAGATCAAATGCTCTTTGAAGAGTTTGGAATTCGACTGAACGTCGTTCTCTTTCTCCTCGAATAACTCAAAACTAATTGGAGCATTTCTAGAGGAAAAGGTTTTTAAGCGGGTAAAAAACCAGCTGCCATCTTTCTGGCTTTACGATAGCCTACAGCATAAATCCCATTAGCACGAAGAGACAAGCTTTAAAACAAATCACAACACGCCGGTAGAAATAAGCTTCTGAAAGTAATATACAGGCTATCAAAGAGAAAGAGAGCCAAGGTTACTCTCTTGTTTCATGTCAAGTGTGGTTGTATCGAGCCTCCACATCCATGGGACTAATAATGAAGACTGTAGCTATACAGGCTACATATATTACTCGCAGCACTGGTCCCAAGTTATCTCTATTAATTATTATTATTATAATTCTGTCTGCCATTTCTTCACATTAAAACTTGGAGATTCTGTGTTGTCTACTGTTTTTTGGGATAACTGGCATCATCATTGGTTAAATGACAAATGTAAGAAAGTACAGACCACTACTGAAAATATACCCTTTCGATATCTGAGACTGTGTTCCTATCAGAAGCACATGTTTGTTCTACATGGTAAACTGCTATGTGGTGTGGATTTCAAAACCACACAGAGTTCTCTCCCTTCAGATCGCTCAACTAGAATTCATCCACATTCCATCTTTCAATGAGAAACCATTTTATTACATCAGAAGATGTAACTGTTCCTAAAAATAAATATATTTTAACATACTATTGCTTAGAATGTGAGAGAAGGGTGTCTTCCCTAGCGGGTCTCAAACCCATGCACGAGCACAATGACAAATGCCGCGAACCACTGTCCATTAGGGATATCCTATCTCTATGATATGTGCTATTGGGCCAGTATGGTTAGGTCCCTGTCTGAATAACCCCTAACGGACTATCATTTGTTTTTCAACAGGACAATGACCCAACACACCTCCAGGCTGTGTAAGGGCTATTTGACCAAGAAGGATCCACAATCACCTGACCTCAACCCAATTGAGATGGTTTGGGATGAGTTGGCCGCAGAGTGAAGGAAAAGCAGCTCAACAACAACAAAAAAGTGCRCAGCATATATGGAAACTCCTTCAAGACTGTTGGAAAAGCATTCCAGGTGAAGCTGGTTGAGAGAATGCCAAGTGTGCAAAGCTGTCATCAAGGCAAACGGTGGCCACTTTGAAGAATCTAAATATTTAAAAAAAATGTTGATTTGTTTAACCGTTTTTTGGTTACTACATGATTCCATATGTGCTACGTCATAGTTTTGATGTCTTCACTAGGTAAAAATAAAGAAAAAGCCTGGAATGAGTAGGTATGTGCAAACTTTTGACTGGTACTGTATGCACAGTATTTTCAATCACAAGGTTCTAAATGTAATGAAGTCGGAGACCACAAGGTGTCKCCAAAGGATCACGTCAAGCTGTTGTGGACGGCGACTAGAACCGGAAATGTCTGGAAGCAACCCAAGTGAATGAATGAATAACGGAGGCTACAACAACATTAGATAATATTGCTAACCAGCTTGGAGGATGGTAGCCAGTTAATGTTCTCATGCAACTTTGTTTCCATTCTTCAACGTTTTGGAACATTCTAGAACATGTTCAAAATAACCATCTCCTCTGCAGTTGATTCAATCAGGAAAAATAACGTTTCTGAAGCTAGCTAGCTAATATGCTARCAACAACATCYGGTTTGTAAAATCATGCACAARGGRACTCTAAATAGTTCACAACAAATGCTTTACCGCCACAAAAACGCCCGTTTGTGTATCTCCTATTTGTAGCAGAAACAAATCAAGGCTACTTGCAGGCTAGCTACGTGCACATTCCAAGTTGGTGCAGGCTTTGTTTGAATGGTGATGGCTAGCCAGCCAGCTAACATAAGCTAAACTAACTCATGTTACGTTATAACGTTATAACCATACTGTTGGTTATAAACTGCTACTCGTAATGTTTGGTTCTAGTTTAGGATAAAACTAGGCTTTGTTTGTCCCTCTCTACAGAGGGATTTTGAATTATATTTTGGCGGAATTTTATCTTAATTAGACTCCTTCAGCACATCCCTCATCAATACACGCTTGTTATCTACTGTTTATTTTATTAAACTGTACTCAACTAGTCCCTTGATCATAACTCCCAGTTCCATTACATTAGAGCCCCAACGTGGAGGCGTCCCATAAAACCTAGCGGTCAAACAGAGAAATGGTTCCAATAGTTTCCCCACCATTCCTTTTCCCAGAGGGGATTTTAGAAACACTTAAAATAAGAGCTGTGTTTCCTGTAGGCTTAACTTAATCTCTCTCAGACAAGGTCAGGAACCAATATACTCAGTCAGTTAGGAAAGCAAAGCCCAGCTTTTTCAAACAGAAATTTGCATCCTGTAGCACTAATTCCCAAAAATTCTGGGACACTGTAAAGTCCATGGAGAATAAGAGCACCTCCTCCCAGCTGCCCACTGCACTGAGGCTAGGAAACACTGTCACCACCGATAAATCTGCGATAATCGATCATTTCAATAAGCAATTTTCCACAGCTGGCCATGCTTTCCACCTGGCTACCCCAACCCTGGCCAACATCTCAGCACCCCCTGCAGCAACTTGCCCAAATCCCTCCCCTTTGCCCAAATCCAGACAGTTGATGTTCTGAAAGAGCTGCAACATTTGGACCCCTACAAATCAGCCGGGCTAGACAATCTGGACCCTTTCTTTCTAAATAGATCAGCCAAATTGTTGCAACCTTATTACTAGCCTGTAACCTCTCTTTCGTATTGTCTGAGAACCCCAAAGATTGGACAGCTGCCACGGTCATCCCCCTCTTCAAAGGTGTGACACTCTAGACCCAAACTGTTATAGACCTATCATCCATCCTGCCTAAAATTTCGAAAGCCAAGTTAACAAACAGATCACCGACCATTTCGAATCCCACTGTACCTTCTCCACTATGCAATTCGGTTTCCGAGCTGGTCATGGGGTGACCTGCAACCGCTAATCATAACCGCCATCAATAAAAGACAGTACTGTGCAGCCGTCTTCATCGACCTGGCCAAGGCTTTCGACTCTGTCAATCACTGCATTCTTATCGGCGGACTCAAAGCCTTGTTTCTCAAATGAGAAACGCTTCATACTCGTCGCAAAACCACTGGCTCCGGTCATCTATAAGTCTCTGCTAGGTAAAGCCCCGCCTTACTCAGCTCACTGGTCACCATAGCACACCCACCCGTAGTACCGCTCCAGCAGTATATTCTCTGATCATCCCCAAAGCCAACCCTCCTTTGGCTCCTTTCCTTCCAGTCTCTGCTGCCATGACAGGAACGAATTGCAAAAAAAAAATCACTGAACCTGGGGTCTTATATCTCCTCTCTATTTTTAAGCACCAGCTGTCAGAGCAGCTTACAGATCACTGTACCTGTACACAGCCAATCTGTAAAAAGCACACCCAAACTACCTCATCCCATATTACTTACCCCTCTGCTGTTTGCACCCAGTATCTCTACTTGCACACATCATTGCACATCTATCACTCCAGTGTTAATCTAAATTGTAATTATTTCAACTCCATGGCCTATTTATTGCCTTACCTCCCACTATTCTACATTTGCACACAATGTAAATAGATTTTTCTTTTTGTACTATTGACTGTAGTTTGTTTATTCCATGTGTAACTCTGTGTGTTTGTTTTTTGTCCGCACTGCTTTGCTTTATCTTGGCCAGGTCGCAGTTGTAAGATGAGAACTTGTCTAACTGGCCTACCTGGTTAAATATATAAAAAGGTGACTTATCATATATTCAGCTTTGGAAGCATAAGGCCCTTATCTTTCATGCGGCGAGAATAATTTTCTAAAAACAAAGGTTAATTGAATACAGACTTTTTATAGGTTTAGGGTTCCCACCGGCCATATTTCCATGTTACACGCTCGTTTACACGGAAAACAAAACTTTAGACCAGATTGGGTTTACTTGTGCTAAATGATATATCTGCTTCCGCCAAGGACAGCATTGTGTAAACGAAAGAACAGAACCACAAGACCTGTTGTCAACTGAAGAAATACTGTCGGCTGCAATTTATTCTCTATTCTTCATTCAAAGAGTCAATCATGGACTCTTACTGACAGTTTGGGCTGCTTCACGTGATGTATTGTTGTCTCTACCTTCTGCCCTTGTGCTGTGTCTGTGCCCAATGTTTGTACCATGTTGTGCTGCTGCCATGTTGTGTGTTGCTACCATGTTGTTGTCATGTGTTGCATGCTGTGTTGTTGTTTTAGGTCTCTTCTTATGTAGTTGTTGTCTCTCTTGCATGTGTGTTTTTGTCCTATATTTTAATCCCAGCGCCCGTCCCCCAGGAGGCCTTTTGGTAGGCCGTCATTGTAATATATGAATTGTTCTTAACTGACTTGCATAGTTAAATAAAGGTTAAAAGGTTTTTTTTCTCTCTCTATATATATATATATATATATATATATATATATATATACACATGCTCAAAAAAAAGGGAACACTAAAATAACACATCCTAGATCTGAATGAATGAAATATTCTTATTAAATACTTTTTTTTCTTAATAGTTGAATGTGCTGACAACAAAATCACACAAAATATTATCAATGGAAATCAAATTTATCAACCCATGGAGGTCTGGATTTGGAGTCACACTCAAAATTAAAGTGGAAAACCACACTACAGGCTGATCCAACTTTGATGTAATGTCCTTAAAACAAGTCAAAATGAGGCTCAGTAGTGTGTGTGGCCTCCACGTGCCTGTATGACCTCCCTACAACGCCTGGCATGCTCCTGATGAGGTGGCGGATGGTCTCCTGAGGGATCTCCTCCCAGACCTGGACTAAAGCATCCGCCAACTCCTGAACAGTCTGTGGTGCAACGTGGTGTTGGTGGATGGAGCGAGACATGATGTCCCAGATGTGCCCAATTGGATTCGGTCTGGGGAACGGGCGGGCCAGTCCATAGCATCAATGCCTCCTCTTGCAGGAACTGTCTGACACACTCCAGCCACATGAGGTCTAGCATTGTCTTGCATTAGGAGGAACCCAGGGCAAAACCGCACCAGCATATGGTCTCACAAGGGGTCTGAGGATCTCATCTCGCTACCTAATGGCAGTCAGGCTACCTCTGGCGAGCACATGGAGGGCTGTGCGCCCCCCAAAGAAATGCCACCCCACACCATGACTGACCACCGCAAAGTCATGCTGGAGGATGTTGCAGGCAGCAGAACGTTCTCCACGCGTCTCCAGACTCTGTCAGTTGTCACGTGCTCAGTGTGAACCTGCATTCATCTGTGAAGAGCACAGGCACCAGTGGCGAATTTGCCAATCTTGTGTTGTCTCTGGCAAATGCAACGTCCTGCACGGTGTTGGC
Organism: Salvelinus sp. IW2-2015; assembly: GCF_002910315.2. Taxonomy (NCBI): domain Eukaryota; kingdom Metazoa; phylum Chordata; class Actinopteri; order Salmoniformes; family Salmonidae; genus Salvelinus; species Salvelinus sp. IW2-2015. The sequence goes on along the minus strand of NW_019946950.1, from coordinate 39,832 downwards.
GTAAGCACAACCCCACCTGTGGACGTCAGGCCTCATACCACCTCATGGAGTCTGTTTCTGACCGTTTGAGCAGACACATGCACAGTTGGGCCTGCTGGAGGTCATTTTGCAGGGCTCTGGAGTGCTCTCCTGCTCTCCTTGCACAAAGGCGGAGGTAGCGGTCCTGCTGCTGGGTTGTTGCCCTCCTACGGCCTCCTCCACGTCTCCTGATGTACTGGCCTGTCTCCTGGTAGCACCTCCATGCTCTGGAACTACGCTTACAGACACAGCAAACCTTCTTGCCACAGCTCGCATGATGTGCCATCCTGGATGAGCTGCACTACCTGAGCCACTTGTGTGGGTGTAGACTCCGTCTCATGCTACACTAGAGTGAAAGCACCGCCAGCATTCAAAAGTGACCAAAACATCAGCCAGGAAGCATAGGATGAGAAGTGGTCTGTGGTCACCCCTGCAGAACCATCCTTTATTGGGGTTCTTGCTAATTGCCTATAATTTCCACCTGTTTGTCTATTCCATTTGCACAAACATGTGAAATTTATTGTCAACAGTGTTGCTTCCTAAGTGGACAGTTTGATTTCACAGAAGTGTGATTGACTTGGGAGTTACATTGTGTTGTTTAAGTGTTCCCTTTATTTTTTTGAGCAGTGTATATATATATACCGGTGTATTTAGCATTTCTGAAATAATTTTGATGTGATATGAAAGTCTCTCCATCTCAGTATATAGATAAACAATAAGGGCAAGGGGTGTGGTATATGGCCAATATATCACGGCTAAGGGCTTTTCTTAAGACGCACAATGCGGAGTCCCTGGATACAGCCCTAAGCCGTGGTATATTGGCAATAAGCACAAACCCGGAGGTGCCTTATTGCTATATAACTGGTTACCAATGTAATTAGAGCAGTAAAATATGTTTTGTCATACCTGTGGTATACGGTATACCACGGCTGTCAGCCAATCAGCATTCAGGGCTGGAACCAACCAGTTTCTAATAATGGTTTAACCCACCCGGGCACCATGTTGAGTCGTCTACAGGAACTGAAGGAGGGAGAGACTCTCCTGAAGATTAAAGTTATGCTGCAGGACCAGCTCAACAGACTCAAGGTACGTCTACTGTCTACAGTTCATCATATTTACAATGACGGCCTACCGGGGAACAGTGGGTTAACAACAGACTCAAGGTACGTCATGTCTTACATTCATCATATTTAGCACGAATGGACGGCCTAGCCGGGGAACAGTGGGTTAACAACAGACTCATAGTACGTCTACTGTCTAAACAGTTTCATCATATTTACAAATGACGCCTATACGGGAAGCAGTGGTTAACAACAGACTCAAGGTAGGCCTTAACTGTCTAACAGTTCCAGTCATAATTTACAGATGACGGCCTAGCCGGGGAACATGGGTTAACACAGACCTCAGGTGACGGTCTACTTGTCTACAGTTCAGCATATTTACAATGACGGCCTAACGGAAGCAGTGGGTTAAAACAGACTCAAGGTACGTTCTACTGTCTATCAGTTTCATCATATTACAATGACGGCCTCCCCCGGCCTAGCCGGGGAAACAGTGGGTTAAACAACAACTCAAGGTACGTCTACTGTCTACAGTTCATCATATTGTACAATGACGGCCTACCGGGAACAGGGGTTTAAACAACAGACCGTCAAAGGTAGCGTTACTGTCTACAGTTCATCATAATTTACAATGAGCGGCCTAACCGGGGGAACAGTGGGTTAACGAACTAGACTCAAGGTACGTCTACCTGTCTACAGTTCATCATGATTACAATGACGGCCTATCCGGGGAACTAGTGGTTAACCACAGACTCAAGGTACGTTACTGTCTACAGTTCAATGCATATTTACAATGAGGCCTAGCCGGGGAAGGTGGGTTAACCAAACATGACTCAAGGTACGATCTACTGTTCTACAGTTCATCAATATTTACAATGACGGGCCTACCGGAACAGGGGTTTAACAACAGACTCAAGGTAGTCTACCGTCTACAGTTCACCCTCCTGAATACCATTAGCCTCTGCCGAGTCCCCAACAACTACCTGTTCTGGTTTTCAGAGGAAATGGAAAGAGCCTGTGGTGTTTTGGACGAGGCTCCATCTTCACTCCTCCTCTATATTTACTGGTTCAACAGATGAGAACCTCCACTGACAGGTTATCTTCTAGTCAAGACTAGGATGTTAGGGCAGCAATTCCAACACCCCACCCCCTTCTGTTTTTTCCCCCAAACGCTACACAGATGATTAAAATTATCAAAGCTTGATGATTAGTTTATTATTTTTATCTATGTATTAAGAAAACTAAACGGGGACCCCTCGGGTAATAAAAAAAAAATAGATAATGATAATTAAGATTCTCTGGTCTGATGAAACCAAGATTGAACTCTTTGGCCTGAATGCCAAGCGTCACGTCTGGAGGAAAACCTGGCACCATCCCTACGGTGAATGCATGGTGGGCAGCATCAGTGCTGTGGGGTTGTTTTTCAGCGGCAGGGACTGGGAGACTAGTCAGGATCGAGGGAAAGGTGAATGGAGCAACAGTTTAAGAGAGATCCTTGATGTAAACCTGCTCCAGAGCGCTCTGGACCTCAGACTGGGGCAAAGGTTCTGAATGTCCTTGAGTGGCCCAGCCTGATCGAACAACTCTGGAGAGACCTGAAATGACTGTGCAGCAACACTCCCCATTCAACCTGACAGAGCTTGAGAGGATCTACAGAGAGGAATGGGAGAAACTCCCCAAATACAGGTGTGCCAAGTTTGTAGCGTCATACCCAAGAAGACTCGAGGCTGTAATCGCTGCCAAAGGTGCTTCAACAAAGTACTGAGTAAAGGGTCTGAATACTTATGTAAAATGTGATATTTCCGTTTTTCTTTCTTTTTTTTTAAATAAAAAAATCTAAAAGGCCTGTGTTTGCTGTGTCATTGTGGGGTATTGTGTGTAGATTGATGAGGGAAAAAAACATTTAATACATTTTAGAATAAGGTTTTAACGTAACAAAATTTGGGAAAAGTCAAGGGGTCTGAATACTTTCTGAATGCGCTGTATATACAGTGAGCTCCAGAAATATTGGGACAGTGACACATTTTTTGTTGTTTTGACTCTGTACTTCAGCACTTTGGATTTGAAATTATACAATGGGGTTAAAGTAGAGACTGTCAGCTTTAATTTGAGGGTATTTTCATCCATACCAGGTGAACCGTTTAGAAGTTACAGCACTTTTTGTCCAGCCCAACCTGGGTTGAAAAACGGGGTTTCATAGCTCTAGAAAGAGACCGAGTTCCCGACTTGGAATTCCGAGTTGGATGACCGTTCAAAACGATTTTTCCCAAAGGGAGCTAATTTTTTCCTGAGTTGCCAGTTGTCTTGAACTGGACACTAAGACGTCTCAAGACATGCTGATGCTTGGCTGGGTATATACACATGTAAACTAATAATGGAAATATCTGTATAAATAGGGTGGATTGATTGATTGCAACTCTTCAGTAAAGATAGCAACAACAAAAAAAGACGTAGTTTTCTCACAGATGAAACCTGGTCTGTCGCCACTGTAGATGTCATGTAACGTTGAAGGATTTCCCTCTCAGTATCTGGATACCTTCTTCATAAATACTGGATTATTTGCATTCATCTTGAAGATTTCTGAATTCATTAAAAACGCATTAAAACATTGCTTATTTAGTTAGCTTGCTAACTAGATACATCTGTCTGTAGTTAGTAAACGTTAACTAACTAAGCTAACATTAGCTGCACAAAACAATAACAGGCAAAGATTGAAAAGAGACAGATTACTAATGTTAACAAACTAGACAAACATTTMAAAACATTACCTCACCGAAGAATASTTTTTTTTTAAACTGTAAAGCATCGTTGATTATCTTGGAGCACAATTGATTAGGTAGATAGTTAGCATAGTTAAATAAATAAAAATATGTTTTTAAGTCAGAAAATCCTAAATACAAATCGGAAAATTGTAACGTTAGTTCACGATTTCATTTGACGTTGGCGCGAAAACAGCCTGTGAATTCTTGACGTCATGATATTAATCAGCACAACGAASACAATTWWTTTTTTWTTTTTATCAATAYATATTTCACTTGRAAGACAAAAWAAGTATTTTGGAACATGTGGTAACTATATTTATTTATGAAAAATACATAATTATCACGAAAGTAGTCCGGTCACCACCCTTGTTTCCTCCGCCGTATTGTGCAGTAGAGACCTAGATTGTCCCATTTATGAAAGTTGTTTTCGCCGTTGTATAGTATTTCAATATRAATATTTTATTGAAGGAATATATATTGACTTAMAATAMAKACATTTMCCTCRATAGTATTGCATTTATTTAACGTTWAAGTTGCTGGAAGTGTGACGACGTCGGAAGCATATATCGTGTGAGTTGCATTACCAACTTCCTTTTCTACTGTGTCTTCCATTGAGTGAGGAGCGTGGTTCTCGGGGAGCTGAAACACAAATATAAAAATGGTGAGAATCCTGGCTAATTTGTTTCAGTTGCAAATACAACTTGGCGTCAACGTTAGTGAGCAAGGTATAGTCCAAAACCGAACAATTGTCTCGCTAAAATCTTTACAAGGCAATACCATTTAACTTCCATGTCGAATCTGAACGAAGTTGACACGAGGAGACATTTTGGATGGCCACGGTTCTAGCCAAGTCACATGTACTTTCCTTGCAACCACAGGCCGGGTTTGCTCAATTATAGGTGAGATTCGTAAACCACTATACCTTTCATCATGCAACTGTTTTGAATATTTACTTAGTAAACCATAGCCCAGTTAGRTACCCACGTATAACGCATCCAAAGCTGACATTATTTGGTTAGTATGCTACCTACTAACATAGCGGTTAATAAGCTAGCCAAGGGATACTGCCACTAGGTCGTGATTTTACTTTTAATATATTGCAATACTTAACTAAATTGACTTGCTATGATGGTGTAATTTGCGTCCTACTTTGCGATCAGTCGACAGATGCCTACTGTCATATGCTGGCGCAAGTGAATGACGACAACTGAGTCTGAGCAASYTTGACTACTAGCTATGTTGGCTAAAGTGAAACATTTCAGATGGGACTCTGTTGGTTAACCATCAACATGCGGTACATTGTAACCTTTATGACTTCCTCAGGCTTGTGCCCGGCCTTTAATCTCTATCTACTCCGAGAAAGGTGAGAGTTCAGGCAAAAATGTCGTCATGCCTGCGGTGTTCAAGGCCCCCATCCGCCCGGACATTGTCAACTTTGTACACACCAACATGCGCAAGAACAGCCGTCAGCCCTATGCTGTCAGCAAACTGGCCGGTGAGTGATTGTTTAATCATGTATTCAGTCAAATAAACATTGCTTTTTGGACAGGTTGCAAGCTTTAATGATTAGTTTACACTTCGGTCCGTGTTTCTGAAAGCAGTGATTATACTAGAAGTTATGAAGGGCTTTCATCTGTACCATAAAACCTATAGCAGCCTATTTTGATATGTATAGAGGACAGGTTCTAATGCACTCTGGGTTCCAGGTCATCAGACGAGCGCGGAGTCGTGGGGTACAGGCCGAGCAGTGGCTCGTATTCCTCGTGTGAGGGGAGGTGGTACCCACCGCTCKGGTCAGGGAGCCTTCGGAAATGTATCCTTCTCTGACAGACAAAATTAAACATTTCCTATTAATCTTGCCATGTCTGTAACGGGTACAAATGTGCTACCGGGGTTGTGTTCATTATGGCTCATTGTAATTAAACATTTTGCAGAGTTAATTCGTTTCTGATTGGACAGRACCTCACTGTTTTAGTGTTCATCTGTTTGTTGCCTAATGAACGAAGCCCTGGTGGTAATGCATGCTGAGGTGGACTAGACATTCAAGGGGCTTGCAGTGATGGTGTAATTTGCGCCCTACACTGTGAACAGCGACGTTATGCCTGATGTCGTATGCTGGCACAAGTGGCTGACGAACCTAGAGTCTGAGCAAGGCATTTAGGGACAGTTTCCCAGACAGATTAAGGTTAGTCCTAGACTAAAGGCCACTTAATGTTTGGGAAACTGGCCAAKAAGATAAAGATCTTATAATGCGTTTAGCCGTTCCTTGACCCCTGTGACTGTAGATGTGTCGTGGAGGCCGCATGTTCGCCCCAACCAAGACGTGGCGCCGCTGGCACCGAAGGATCAACACTACCCAGAAGCGTTARGCCATATGCTCCGCCCTGGCTGCCTCCGCCCTGCCTGCACTTGTCATGTCAAAAGGTATGCCGCTCACCATGCMCTGTTGTACTCCCTGCATAGCTTAGTCTTCTTACCAGTGTAAATATGTATTTATTTAACCTTTATACAAATTCTCATTTTTAGTTAAGACTCTTGTTGCTAGACACCTGTTATGTATTTAAGAAATCACAGGCTCTTAAAGTTTATGATTTTGTCAAGGGGCCCCTTTTCAGCTTCCCCGGAGTCAGGTGATACCATTTTGTCTGAGTGCAGTTTGAAGGAAGGTGCTGTCTAGAGTTTGTGCAATGACTGGAAGTCTATTGGAACAGCTAGCATGCCATCTCTTCCTGTGGATTTCATTGTGCTAACGCTAGGTAGCATTAGCTCGCAAAACTAATTATTTTCCTTTATACTGGACACAGACATATATGGTATTTGACTCTGGGGACGTAAAGGGCCTCGTTGCCAAAATACAGAACTATCCCTTCAAAATGTTGATTCATTAAAGATGACTTGCTATGACGGTGTGACTTGAGTATTACTGTCCAGTGACGGTTTACTGACAGTGGTTTGACACAATATTGTATATTAATGTAGATATTGCTAGAGAAACTGGACATTGCAATATAATAAATCTGGCGCTGGAGGTGTAGGGTGACGTGACGAAGGTGGTGGAGGGTGACGTGACGAAGGTGGCGCTTTTGATCCACACCTTCGGTGTATGTTTCTCTGCACAACTTGTAGAACTAGATGGCTGTAAATCTCTAACTAGAGGGCCTCCCCTCCTTCAGGACACCGTATTGAGGAGATCCCAGAGGTTCCACTGGTAGTTGATGATAAAGTGGAGGGTTACAAGAAGACTAAAGAGGCCGTGCTACTTCTAAAGAAACTCAAAGCCTGGAACGACATCAAAAAGGTTAATGTAGTTAGAGTTAATACTGTCTCACTGGTCAATGTTCACTTTTCCTCGTCTTATGAGTGACATGAGGCAATGATGAGGTTCCACTTCAGGTCCGTGTTTCTGAATCCTGATTTGAATGGAAGTCCTGAGCCATTGTGTGATCGTGAATTTGAGTGTCCTTGGGGATGAGTGTATGAGATAAACTTGTCCTCTGGGTGTGTGCAGGTGTACGCCTCACAGCGCATGCGAGCTGGWAAAGGTAAGATGAGGAATCGCAGGCGTATCCAGCGCAAAGGACCGTGCATCATCTATAACCAGGATCAAGGTGTCACCAAGGCCTTCAGGAACATCCCAGGTATGTACTGGTTCGTCTACCCTGGGGAGAACATGTAGGGATCTCCCATTCTCTCCTACTTTGGGACCCTGTTCCCTGTGTGGGCCACTACTTCCCTCGGTGTAGCTGTGATTCTAAACACAATGATTTCAATGGAAGTTCTGAACACTCATTATCAGTTGTCCTTTTTTTGCCATGATTTGTATATAAAAAAAAAGTATATATAATGTCTTGCATTGGAACAAAACAATACAAACATGAATAATGGATAGGTGTTTTGTTTTAAAGGGATAATGGTGAATGTCCTTCTGTACTAAAGAGCATCTGCCTCTGAATGACCAATGTAGATGCTCTTCGTTTCAAAGGAAACTGTCTGGCTGTAGATGCCACTGTGTAGAAAATGGAGTTTGACTCTCCTTTTTTAAACTGTCTCTGAATAAGTGCCTCTTCTCAATACTAAAAGGTAACTGTCCTCCCCTCTACCAGGCATCACCCTACAGAACGTGAACAAGCTGAACCTGCTGAGGCTCGCCCCCGGCGGTCACGTCGGTCGGTTCTGTATATGGACCGAGTCCGCTTTCCGTAAGCTGGACCAGCTCTATGGAACCTGGCGCAAATCTGCCTCTCTGAAGGTGGACTACAAGTCAGTAGACCGAGGGTTACATGGGCCTAATCCTAAATGGACTTTATGCTCTTGTGGAGTTCTGATGATTTGATAGGAATTTGACCATGTTACTTAAAACCGATCTTGCATATCAAGGTGGAGTTACTACTAGTGTCCAAAAGGCCAGAATTCTACAGGCTAGGTGTGGGTGGGGGCGCGCGTGTCGGTCAGGCTAGGTGTGGGTGGGGGCGCGCGTGTCGGTCAGGCTAGGTGTGGGTGGGGGCGCGCGTGTCGGTCAGGCTAGGTGTGGGTTCAAGGTGGAGTTACTACTAGTGTCCACTAGGCCAGAATTCTACAGGAACACACTAAACAAATGTTTTACTAAATGTCAATATGATCATCAAAATAGATCAATATTTAGAAAACATCAATGTGGCTGTTGGTCAGGCTTAGGTGGGTGGTGGGGCGTGTCGGGTGGGTGGGTGGGGCGTGTCGTCGGGCTAGGTGGGGCGTGTCCGTCGGCTAGGTGGGGCGTGTCTAGACAGGCTGCTACCAACTATACGCAATTGATGAATCGTTTTAGAATACAATATAGAAACTGAAACAAAAAATATAAGCGCAACATGTAAAGTGTTGGTCCCTTGTTTTCATTGAGCTGAAATAAGATCCCAGAAATGTTCCATACGCACAAAAAGCTAATTTCTCAATGTTGTTCAACAATTAAGATGCTGATTAAAAGCATGATCATTACACGGGTGCACCTTGTGCTGGGGACACCAAAGCCCACTAAAATGTGTTGTTTTGCCACAAAGTCAGTTGAGGGCGCGTGCAATTGCATGCTGACTGCAGAATGTCCGCCAGAGAACTGAATGTCATTCCTCTACCATAAGCCGACCTCCAAAGTCATGTTAGAATTTGGCAGTACGGCCTCACAACTGCAGACCACGTGTATGGCGTCGTGTGGGCGAGCGGTTTGCTCATTGTCTACGTTGTGAACAGTGTGACCAACAGATGCATATCTGTATTCTGTCATGAGATCCATAATTGGGCAAACATGAATTTTTCATTAGAAGGAAATCGCGTCAATTTAAATAACGCAGTAAAATCATTAGTTAGCGCACATTGGGTTATTTTTGATCAGTATACATTTGTTGGTTCATATGGCTGGTGGCTCTGTTTAGGTAGGGGTGTGGGGGTGTGGCTGGCCGGCGCTCTGTTTAGGTAGGGGGTGTGGCTGGCCGGCGCTCTGTTTAGGTAGGGGGTGTGGCTGGCCGGCGCTCTCCCCTCTGCTGGTTTCAGCAGGAGGGGCAGGGGTCCGGGAGAGGGACAGTAGCACTAGCTGCTGAAGCGGGTTGTCAAGTCAGTTTGTCTAAAGTTTTTCTGGTAGTGCCTGTCTTTCTACCGTACCGTCTGGTAGTGGCTGTCTTGACTGCATCAAATCGTTCTACAGCTAGCTACAGTGTCAAGGCTATTTGAGGCTATTTTACTGGACACTCCGTCTACAACAACTACATGTGAAACAGCAGCCTACCTGTTGGTTGTATCATTGTAGCCTACTCCTCATTTAGCCAACCTAATTCAGGCATTTTAATTACATTTTGTATTGATTAGAACTGTAACGCAGCTTTGACTGACAACAACAACCAGCTGCTCTACATGTGTGTAGACTAGAATAGGCCTACCGTACTTTCTCAAAAGAATACTCTCCCAAGTAATATAATACTGTTTGTTGGGATAGTGGAATGACTGTTCTTGTTTTTTTGCACAATGCCCTTTTGGGGTTGGTAAACTACCTTCATACTTTAGTTTTTTTTAAATCCAGTACCGGTTACCTTCAGACGAGTCTCGTGGGGTTCGTAGAACATCCCCTTTCCTCAGTGGGGTCCTGTTTGGTAGCTTCCGAACGGTGTGGGCTACAGAAGTTGGCACATGGGCGGTTCTGACTTGGGACGTGTCCTCAGATCTCCACCAGTGTATAGAGTGTACTTACTATTGGGCCTTATCTTACCAGTTGGTTAAAACTGGTTGAAATTGAAGTTTGTCATTTCAACTAGTTAGTGATGTTAACCAGTTGGGTGTCATGTTGTAGTGTTAACCCAACTCAGTCCTCCAGAACCCCCAACCAAGCACTTTTGTTGTAGCCCTGAACACACTCGCCTGATTCAACTCTGAGGGTTTGGTTACTTGACCAGCTGAATCAGGTGTCCGGGGCAACAACAATGTGTTGGAGGTTCTCAAGGACGGGCGTTTAGTGTGATGGTTAGTAACAGATTGAGAGCTATTTAATTTCTACAGTGATGAGCTTCCACTTCGGTCCGTGTTTCTGAATCCTGATATTTACCAGAAGTTCTGAGTTTTAATGAAATGCTCTAATGGTCTGTTGCTAAACCACATGCTGCCCCCTAACAACCTTAGAGGTACTGCCAGTTGTATTCTCTCCTGTCTGACCTCTGTCCTGTCTGACCTCTGTCCTGTCTCCCTCCTCCAGTCTGCCCATGCACAAGATGACCAACACAGATCTGAGCAGGATTCTGAAGAGTGAGGAGATCCAGAAAGCACTTCGTGCACCAAAGTAAGCCCTGCTCACTTTGTATTGTACAGAGCATTATGGGTACTGTAGTATGACGTGCTGCATTGTCCTCCACTGTAACATGAAGCCATGATGAGGTTCCACTTCAGGTCCGTGTTTCTGAATCCTGATTAGAATGGAAGTCCTGAGCCATTCCAATAGGCTGCACCCCTAATGGCCCTAGTCCCCATAATGCACTACTGTTGATCGGGGCCAATTGTGCTCAGGTCTAAAGTAGTGCACTATGTAGCGAAGTGTTTCATTTGGGATGCTACCATCAACAATGTGAAGGTTCACACAATGCTGCTAGATTTGACCCCCTCCTGAACCTGTCTGGTCTCCTCGCAGCAAGAAGATCAGGCGCAGAGTCCTGAAGAAGAACCCTCTGAAGAACCTGAGAATAATGATGAAGCTGAACCCCTACGCCAAGACGGCCAGACGTCAGGCCATCCTGCTGCATGACCCGGCTGTGAGTAGACAGCCAAAATGGCCGACTAGGGCTCTCAGTTGCATATGAAGGCCTGTATAATAGGGAAACTGGTTAACCAGTAGTCCTGGAGTCTTCGTCTAGGACTGGGCTTAATCTGTGGTGAAACAACCCCAAATGATCAATGTTTTTAGTCAGGGAGAGGTGAAAAGCAGATTGAGCTGTTTAATTCTACACGGAGCTTCCACTTTTGTCCGTGTTTCTGAATCCTGATATCTAGCAGTTCTGATTAAAGCCTGTGAAATACTCCCCATTGCACCTAAACAATGTGACGTACTAGTAGAATAACCTTCCGTATCAGAAATCCCTGCTTCTGACTTGCCTAGTTAAATACAGTTCTATCACCCCCACATCAATATCCTATCTTGTCCTAATGACTGGTTTCCCTCCCGCACTCTCAATTAAATTTAACCTATCTAGGAACCCCTCGCCAACAGCCAATGAAATTGCAGGGTGCCAAATTCAATCCACAAATCTCATGATTCAAATTTCTCAAACATACAAGTATTAGACACCATTTTAAGATCTTTATTGGCATGGGGAAACATGTTAACATTGCCAGAGCAAGTGAAGTAGATAATKAACAATCTAAATGAACACTAAACATTACCTTCCCGCTCTCTCTCTTCCCAGATCAAGGCCAAGATGCTGAAGCCTAAGAAGAAGCTGTCAAAAAAGGCCCCGGCCAAGGCGGCCCCGGCCAAGGCATAAAGCAGCGTGTCTCTAACAGACTGTGGGGTTCAGGGGTGGTTTCAAATAAAATATATAGAAAAACATTCAACCATTTGGCCTTTTATTTCTTTCCCGGTCTTTCTGCAGTCTTTAAAACCTCTCTAGGGTACGTGAGCGTCCCACCTCTTCAACAGCCAGTGAAACTGCTGGGCGCCAAATTCAAATACAGAAATACTCATTATAAAAATTAAAGAAAACAAAACATTTTTACATAGGTTTAAAGATTAATGTCTTGTGAATCCAACCACGGTGTCAGGTTTTTAAATATTTAAAAATGCCACAGTGAAAACATACCTTACGATTATTTGAGAACATAGCCCAGCAGACAAATCATTACAAACGGTAACCAGCCAAGTAGAACAGTTACACAAGTCAGAAATAGATGCATTAATCCTTACCTTTGATTCTTCATCATGGTTGCACTCAGCAGACATTAATTTACTCAATATGTTCCTTTTGTTCGATAAAGTCTTCTTTAAACCATTAACCTCAGTTTGTTAGTTTTCTTCAGTAATCCACAGGCTCAACCAGACACAATTTGGATTTTTTGTCTGTCTGTAAAGTCATAGAAACATGTCAAACAATGTTTATATTCATCCTCAGGTTGTTTTTAGCCTAATAGTCTAGGTGGATGGATTATCCTTGGCAAAGAAGAAATGCTCAATAAAAGCAATGTAAATGAATTTGACTCAACATTTTAGAGAAATAAGCTATTTGTCCTTAAGGAGCATGTCTGGGATCTTTTATTTCAGCTCATGAACGTGGGACCAACACTTCACTTGTTGTTTATATTGTTGTTCAGGGTTCCTTAGGTTCTTATTTTTCAGAGTAAATAACTCACGGACACTAGAGAAACTTTAACCAAGTTTAATTGTCCCCAAAGGTTCTGTACAGCTGAAATCAGACAGCTAAATATTTCAGACTTCACAGTTTATATACATCCTACTTAAGACACTCTTTCTCTCCAATCCTTCCATTTTATGGCTCTACAGGAAGCTAATAAAGAGGATAACAGGATACCAAACATTTATTACTCTCAAGAGAATCTGTCCTCACCTCCTGACCTCAAACCCTCTTTCATCTAATACCCAGATGTCCATCTGTCCCCCCTGTATCAACACATCACTCTCCTCTCCATGAAAACATTTTCCAAAGCCTTGTCTTTCTTCTGAGAACTGTTCACTTCTAACATAACCCAGTCTCTTCTGAGAACCATTAACTTCTGACATGAAACCCAGTCTCTTTCATTTCCTATCATTCATTTAATATCTCAATGATCAAAGTTTAGCCAATCCCAACAGTATTTACATTTCCTACATCCATAGAAACCTGTAGATTAGTTTGTAGTAGCCAGCAGATTCTAACCCCACCATTACACTTCTTTACGCTGAGCTGCACTGGAGTCTGAACACAACCACGGTTCCATTGAGACACCATGGAGCCGGAGCAAGGTACTGGGAAAGGGGGATAGCAAGTCAGTTGTATAGTCCACTGAAATGTGTCTTCATTTAACCCAACCTCTCTGAATCAGAGAGGTGCGGAGGGCTGCCTTAATGACATCCARGTCTTCAGCGCCCGGGGAACAATGGGTTAACAGCCTTGCTCGGGCAGAATGACAGAGTTTTCGGATCCTGGCCCAACAAATTGTTTGGAAAACGTACTTCGATGTAGGGATGTGATATGTACTCTTGACCTTTATCCACACGGATATATCAAGAAGATTGAAATACTGCAGAAATGTGGAGTACAGTAGCATACCCCATCCCTGCATTGAGGAACATTTTCTGATCTCCAGACTCCATTGTTGTTCAATGTAACACTGATTCTGCTGGGTAAGTTTCTAGATACTCACTCTGTGGCAAAGGTACTGTTGACCGTGTTTCCATCAGGGACCGGTTGAGTTTAATTAGTTTGGGCTTCCTTCTGTTCTGCGTCCTGTCGGTCAGTCTTCCACTTGTTTAATCAATCCACTAGCTACCTGAGACGGCAGTAGTGTTGGGCCAGTAACCAAAATGTGGCTGGATCGAATCCCGAGCTGACAAGGTAAAAATCTGTCGTTCTGCCCTGAACAAGCAGTTAACCCACTGTTCCCCGTGAGACATCAGTGTAAATAACAATTTGTTCTTAACTGACTTGCCTGGTTAAATAAACCTAATTAACTAGGGTGTTTCCTAACGCTGTTTACTTTGCTGTCTGTCAAGAACAATTCAATCAGCTCAATTTAACTAAATAATCAACGCTGAATCAGTTTGAATACAGCTAATTCATACCGATACTGCTGACTTTGCGCAAGATAATCAGATATATGAACGCTGTATAGACTAGAGGACAGTGAAATACATTATGTTGTCTTCTGTTCCTCTTGTTGATGGCACTTGGCAATATTTATTTACACCGGTCTTCCGGACAGCATGGTCTAGTGGGAGAAGCCTGACACCTAGTGGATTATATGGTACTGCCTAATGTGCGTTATGAGTTGAGTTGGATTTTTATTTTATTTTATTTTTCCATTATTTTACCAGGTAAGTTGACTGAGAACACGTTCTCATTTGCAGCAACGACCTGGGGAATAGTTACAGGGAGAGGAGGGGATGAATGAGCCAATTGTAAACTGGGGATTATTAGGTGACCGTGATGGTTGAGGCCAGATTGGAATTTAGCCAGGACACCGGGGTTACACCCCTACTCTTACGATAAGTGCCATGGGATCTTTAAGACCTCAGAGATCAGGACACCCGTTTAACGTCCCATCCGAAAGACGCACCTACACAGAGCAGTGTCCCAATCACTGCCCTGGGGCATTGGGCTCTTTGTTTAGACCAGAGGAAAGAGTGCCTCTTGGCCTCCAACACCACTTCCAGCAGCACCTGGTCTCCCATCCAGGGACTGACCAGGACCAACCCTGCTTAGCTTCAGAAGCAAGCCAGCAGTGGTATGCTGCTGGCATGAGAGACACAGTAGGCAGTACTATACACATCATTGACAGAAACTCACTCTACCGTAACTATGAGGTTATATTGTTATACAGTACATGACGACTAGGCCAATTCAAACCAATAACTCTGTTTCACCACGCCTGTGTTCCTTTCGTTGAAAATCCTGAGCTCATTGTTTAAAACAAATCAGACTTGTTTTAAGTCAGTAGCCTATGATCTTGTGGCTCTCTTGACATGAAGGACTTTTCCTTGGTAATAGTAGGAGGCATTTTATTTTTTCTGTTTGTTTCTTGCAGGAATAGGTGTTTCTTTGAAATGTTAACTAATGTGCTCACTAAGATGCTCACTAATGTGCTCACTGAGATGCTCACTAATGTGGCTCACTAAGATGGCTCACTAATGTGGCTCACTAAGATGGCTCACTAATGTGGCTCACTAATGTGGCTCACTGAGATGTCACTAATGTGCTCACTAATGTGGTCACTAATGTGCGCCACTGATGGTCATATGTGGCTCACTAATGTGGCTCACTAAGATGGTCACTGAGATGGCTCCACTGAGATGGCTCACTGAGATGGCTCACTAAGGTGGCTCACTAATGTGGCTCACTGAGATGGCTGAACTATGTGCTCACGTGAGATGGCTCACTGAGATGGCTCACTAATGTGGCTCACTAAGATGGCTCACTGAGATGGCTCACTGAGATGGCTCACTAATGTGGCTCACTAATGTGGCTCGATGGACCAGTGGTCAAGAAGCTGCACTGTGGGCCGAAGGGGTTGTTGGTTCGATCCCTAATAGGACTTCTGTAGATTGTGGTTGTTCAGCGTAATCTGCAGTGTACTGACCAGTGTACTGTTGTCCAACACCACAGACAGTGATACAGGTGTTCACCAGTGCTTCCTGTTGTCCATGACACACAGTCAGTGATACAGGTGTTCACCAGTGCTTCCTGTTGTCCTGACACACAGACAGTGATACAGGTGTTCAGCAGTGTACTGTTGTCCATGACACCACAGACAGTGATACAGGTGTTCACCAGTGCTTCCTGTTGTCCATGACACCACAGACAGTGATACAGGTGTTCAGCAGTGCTTCCTGTTGTCCATGACACCACAGACAGTGATACAGGTGTTCAGCAGTGCTTCCTGTTGTCCATGACACCACAGACAGTGATACAGTGTTCAGCAGTGTACTGTTGTCCATGACACCACAGTGATACAGCTGTTCACCAGTGCTTCCTGTTGTCCATGACACCACAGTCAGTGATACAGGTGTTCACCAGTGCTTCCTGTTGTCCATGACACCACAGACAGTGATACAGGTGTTCAGCAGTGTACTGTTGTCCATGACACACAAGACAGTGATACAGGTGTTCACCAGTGCTTCCTGTTGTCCATGACACCAGACAGTGATACAGGTGTTCAGCAGTGCTTCCTGTTGTCCATGACACCACAGACAGTGATACAGGTGTTCAGCAGTGCTTCCTGTTGTCCATGACACCACAGACAGTGATACAGGTGTTCAGCAGTGTACTGTTGTCCATGACACCACATTGATACAGCTGTTCACCAGTGCTTCTGTTGTCCATGACACCACAGTCAGTGATACAGGTGTTCACCAGTGCTTCCTGTTGTCCATGACACCACAGACAGTGATACAGGTGTTCACCAGTGTACTGTTGTCCATGACACACAGTCAGTGATACAGGTGTTCACCAGTGCTCCTGTTGTCCATGACACCACAGACAGTGATACAGCTGTTCACACAGTGTACTGTTGTCCATGACACCACAGACAGTGATACAGCTGTTCAGCAGTGCTTCCTGTTGTCCATGACACCACAGACAGTGATACAGGTGTTCACCAGTGCTTCTGTTGTCCATGACACCACAGACAGTGATACAGGTGTTCAGCAGTGTACTGTTTGTCCATGACACCACAGACAGTGATACAGGTGTTCACCAGTGTACTGTTGTCCATGACACACAAAGACAGTGATACAGCTGTTCAGCAGTGCTTCCTGTTTCCATGACACCACAGACAGTGATGCAGCTGTTCACCAGTGCTTCCTGTTGTCCATGACACCACAGACAGTGATACAGCTGTTCACCAGTGCTCCTGTTGTCCATGACACCACAGACAGTGATACATCGGTGTTCACCAGTGCTTCCTGTTGTCCATGACACCACAGACAGTGATACAGGTGTTCACCAGTGTACTGTTGTCCATGACACCACAGACAGTGATACAGGTGTTCACCAGTGTACTGTTGTCCATGACACCACAGACAGTGATACAGGTGTTAGCAGTGCTTCCTGTTGTCCATGACACCACAGACAGTGATACAGTGTTCAGCAGTGCTCCTGTTTCCATGGAGGCCA
>NW_019946950.1:0-18365 GCF_002910315.2 Salvelinus sp. IW2-2015 | reverse complement strand
AACTGTATTTGGACCACAGCTGGGCTTACACTCAGGAACTGTAGTCAGGTTGAGAAGCCAATAGCAAGCTATAGAACACTCACACAGTGGAGAGATGTCAGACATAGTATTAAACACTGACACACAGCAACTGACAGCCTGAATGACATCCTAACTACTAGAAAGATGGTCTCACAGTTATCAACTCTTCCACAAAATGTGATTGCAGAACAGTGTACAATATCAGTGCTCAATATCTATACACACCATATATCCCTCCTAATCTACGCCCTCGCCCTCATCCATTCTCTAACCAGCACTTCCTTTCATTCATTCACTCCCAATCCATCTCCCTCCCTGTCTTAAGTCAAGTCACCACACAATAACAGGCAGGCAGTCAGCCATACAAGGCTGGGTTGGGGTTGTGAATGTATCTGTAAGAGGGGTACAATCACCCCTGACCTTTGCATGTCTCTGGTGAACGAGGTAACAATGCGCTTCACCACTGATCCAGGATCAGATAACTCCTAACCATTATGAGGATGAACAACTATCGGACCCTGGGTCAGTGGTAAGGGATCCTTCTGCCTCCTCAGCTCTAGTGATGCTCTTCCCTTCAGTCATCAGTGCTCTCCAGCACGCTCTGGCTCAGAGCCAGGTCCCAGTAGTGTTCTGTTCCGTGCTTCTTAAAGTGTTCTCTAGCCATGTTCTCTGTAGGACACTGCTTAAACTTAATCTCCCCGTAGTTACGCTCCTTAGCCGTGCCCTGGGAGGATGGAGGAGGAGAGGGGACAGATGGAGGCAGGAGAGAAAACAGCAGGGGAAGAAAGAGAAAGACAAGGTTATATCAGTCTATACTGCATTTACAATCAATCCATTTTAAAGAAGCCAGTTGTCCAAGATGAGCATGATTATTATACGAAGCATGCATTACACTCCTGGAGCGTTAGTCAAATAAGATGTAATGGTTAACCACTCACCTCCCAGACCAGGCTGCATCTGTTGTTCTTCTTGGTCTCATCGTCTGCATCTGGATCTGACAGACAGAGGAGAAAGGAAAACGGATTCAGAACCACAACAACTACAGTGAAGTATTATGTAATATAAACAGTAAGACATACAGCGTGGATCATCAACTAGATTCAGCTATGGGCCCATTTTTTCTTGAGCAGATGGTCAGAACATAATTACAAATCATTTGCAAATTGACCGCAAGATGCCCATACAGGTAACATTTGACTACAACAATCATTTCAAACCATGCTTACATTTGTATACGATCACATACAGTGGCAAGAAAAAGTATGTAAACCCTTTGGAATTACCTGGATTTCTGCATAAATTGATCATCAAATTTAATATGATCTTCATCTAAGTCACAACAATAGACAAACAGTGTACTTAAACTAATAACACAAATTGTATTTGTTGTCTATATTGAATACATAATTTAAACATTCACAGTGTAGGTTGGAAAAAGTATGAACTCCTAGGCTAATGACTTCTCCAAAAGCTAATTGGAGTCAGGAGTCAGCTAACCTGGAGTCCAATCAATGAGATGAGATCAGAGATGTTGGTTAGAGCTGCCTTGCCCTATAAAAACAACTCACAAAATGTGAGTTTGCTATTCACAAGAAGCATTGGCTGATGTRAACCATGCCTCGAACAAAAGAGATCTCAGTAACCTAAGATGAAGAATTGTTGACTTGCATAAAGCTGGAAAGGATTACAAAAGTATGTCTAAAARCCTTGATGTTCATCAGTCCACGTTAAGACAAATTGTCTATAAATGGAAAGTTCAGTACTGTTGCTACTCTCCCTAGGAGTGGCCGTCCTGCAAAGAKGACTGCAAGAGCACAGCGCAGAATGCTCAATGAGGTTAAGAAGAATCCTAGTCTCAGCTAAAGACTTACAGAAATCTCTGGAACATGCTAACGTCTCTGTTGACGAGTCTACGATACGTAAAACACTAAACAAGAATGGTGTTCATGGGAGGACACCACAGAAGAAGCTACCACTGTCCAAAAAAAACATTGCTGCATGTCTGAAGTTTGCAAAAGTGCACCTGGATGTTTCACAGCGCTACTGGCAAAATATTCTGTGGAGAGATGAAACTACAGTTGAGTTGTTTGGAAGAAACACACAACACTATGTGTGGAGAAGACAAGGCACAGCACACCAACATCAAAACCCCATCCCAACTGTAAAGTATGGTGGATGGAGCATCATGGTTTGGGGCTGCTTTGCTGCTTCAGGTGATGCAACAGGACAATGACCCAAAACACAGAAGTAAATCAACAGAATGGCTTCAACAGAAGAAAATACACCTTCTGGAGTGGCCCAGTCAGAGTCCTGACCTCAACCCAATTGAGATGCTGTGGCATGACCTCAATAGAGCAGTTCACACCAGACATCCCAAGAATATTGCTGAACTGAAATAGTTTTGTAAAGAGGAATGGTCCAAAATTCCTCCTGACCGTTGTGCAGGTCTGAACCGCAACTACAGAAAACATTTGGTTGAGGTTATTGCTGCCAAAGGAGGGTCAACCAGTTATTAAATCCAAGGATTCACATACTTTTCCCACCCTGCACTGACTGTTTACACAGTGTGTTCAATAAAGACATGAAAATGTATAATTGTTTGTGTGTTATTAGTGTAAGCAGACAGTGTGTCTATTGTTATGACCTAGATGAAGATCAGATCAAATTTTTTGACCAATTTATTTAGAAATCCAGGTATTTCCAAAGGGTTCACATACTTTCTTGCCACTGTATACATCTCGTATGTTCGGACTACTTTGGAACAGATTTGCAAAAATTACAATCACTTGGAGTTGATTTGTTGCTGTTTTTAGTATTTTATGAGCCAATCAGTTGTGTTGTGACAAGGTTGGTGGGGGTATACAGAAGATAGCCCTATTTGGTAAAAGACCAAGTCCATATTATGGAAAGAACAGCTCAAATAAGCAAAGAGAAACGACAGTCCATCATTACTTGAAGACATGAAGGTCAGTCAATACGGAAATTAAGAACTTTGAAAGTTTCTTCAAGTGCAGTCGCAAAAACCATCAAGCGCTGTGATGAAACTGGCTCTCATGAGGACCGCCACAGGAAAGGAAGACCCAGAGTTACCTCTGTGCAGAGGATAAGTTCATTAGTTACCAGCCTCAGAAATTGCAGCCCAAATAAATGCTTCACAGAGTTCAAGTAACAGACACATCTCAACATCAACTGTTCAGAGGAGACTGCGTGACACTGGTGCTGGTGACACGGTCAGTGAGTTATTTAGAATTAAAGGCACAGCATGGCTACCACAGCATTCTACAGCCATACGTCATCCCATCTGGTTTGGGCTTAGTGGGACTATCATGTGTTTTTCAACAGGACAATGACCCAAAACACACCTCCAGGCTGTGTAAGGGCTACTTGACCAAGGAGAGTGATGGAGTGCATCAAATGACCTGGCCTCCACAATCACCCAACCCAATTGAGATGGTTTGGGATGAGTTGGACAGCAGAGTGAAGGAAAAGCAGGCAACAAGTGCTCAGTGGAAACTCCTTCAAGACTGTTGGAAAAGCATACCTCATGAAGCTGGTTGAGAGAATGCCAAGAGTGTGCAAAGCTGTCATCAAGGCAAAGGGTAGCTACTTTGGAGAATCTAAAACTTAAAATATATTTTGATCTGTTTAACACTTTTTTGGTTACTACATTATTCCATATGTGTTATTTCATAGTTGTGACGTCTTCACTATTATATTTCAATGTAGAAAATAGTACAAATAAAAGAAAAACCCTTGAATGAGTAGGTGTCCAAACTTTTGACTGGTACTGTATATATACATTAAATTCTCACCATCTCTCTTGGAGTTGTGTTCTTCCCATTTGATTCTGCTCAACATGAGCCTCTTGAACTTCTTCTGGGCTTTGGGACCTGAGAGAACAGTACATGCATGCTCAGTCATGTAGTTAACTCCGGGGTAAAGAACCCATTTACAGCAACAAGTCATAAGAAATGTTATGAGATTTTCATGAGTAATTCATGGTAATTAAAGGAAACTTGAATGGTTCAAACTCAGTGAAAGTAGACCCCAGTTAAAGAGACTAATATGGTCCCTCTCCCCTCACACCCTTCCCTCCCTCCACCCCTCTCTCACCTCCCTCCACCACCACCATGTTGACGTCTCGGTGTAGCACCACGGTGCCCGTCAGGTACAGCTGGTTGGCGTTAGCTTCCACCTTAAACTTCTTAGCCGGGTTGTGGAGGTTACGGATCCTGAGGGAAAGCGAGGGGGTGAGCGAGCAAGTACGAATGAGTAGGAAAGGCACACAGACACACTATGCTGTAAATAGTTACATGTGCACAGACTTACCTAAACACTATAACATGCACACAAAACCTTATGCTATCCAGAGAATAACCCTAACTCACCTATAGACTGCGATGTGAACTCCAAGACTCAGGTCCTCTTTCAGCTTCTTCACCTTCTTCTCTTTTCTCTGCTCGGTTGTGAGCTTCCGGGCTGCATTGGCCTCCTCATGGGCCCTGAGGACAAACACACAGACAGCTGGTTATGTAGTGAGAGATGTCATATGGGGAAGGGGGGAAAATGGTGAGCCAGGAAGTGGGTGAAATAGGAGCAGTGATAGATGGGAGGCAGAAAAGAGAGAGGGGGGAGAGAGAGCGAGGAGAAATGGGTTAATAGATGAGGGAGGGGTAAGAGAAAGAGGGGACAATACAGAGAGAAATGTGTAGTGGTTTGACTTACTTCTGTCTCTTGGCCATCTGTGCTCTGACGTGGGCCTCTACCTTAGTGGGATCCTGTACTGCCTCCGTACCYAGCACTCTCATCAGGTTAGAGATGCGCACTGACGGGACAAACACACTCAAGGTTAGAGATGCACTAAAACGGGGAGGAACACAGGCCTCAAACAGGACTACCACTCAGTAAAACGTCGAAGAGAAAAGCAGCATTACTTCAACAGCCCTGGTCTCGATCCTACCTTTAGGTTCTGGGGGGGGCATGAGCCCCAGTCGGACCTTCTCCTGTAGCTCTTTCTGTCCCTCCCTGCGAGTCTGTCTCCTCAGCTTCTTCTGTTCCTTCTTAGTCAGGTACACTCCCAGAGTCACTCCTGGCTTGTCTGTGTCCACTGGAGAGAGGGAGACCAACACTTAGAGMGKCCTTCTCAAACTGAACAGTAGTCTACGCCTCTCGGTCAGGTTGTCAACAAGGCGGCATGGCGCATCGTTCAGAAACATACATCTCTTTTACATCAAATATGGTTGAATTTTCAAACTAGTTTTCATCTGGAAGGCAGATAAAGGGTTTCTATCAAAACCAAACCCTTTGTCATGTGAAAAACAAGAATCTAGTCATACTCCATCACAGACGCTTAATAGGTCACTTTTGTTTTGAGCCGACTTCGCAGTGGGCATGATAAATCGGTCGAACCTGGTCCCTGGCGGCAGCCCGTTCCACACGACGCAGATCACTTTCAGCCATGCAAACAGCTAACGCCTACACGGGGCGTGGTGTAGATGATTAACCTGATAATTAGTCCAGGACCCTATTGGCGTTGACATAAAGTAACATCACAGAGAGGATGTGTGTGGTTACCTGGGGGGCTGATTCTGACGGGCGGGCTCCACGCATGGTTTGTGACTGCCAAAACCTCATCACGCACAAATGGTTGGTAATACTGTGGTAATCTGAGTTAGAGGAAGCAGAATGTGTAGCACAACTAGAAATACTGGAAAATGGTGGAGAGAAGGACTTTCATTGAAATTTACAAAAGGTATCAACAACTTGGACTATAGATGGTTAGGAGACTAAGTGGGATAAATGTGTCAAAGACTCACCAGGTCAATGTTGGAGGGAGGAGATTGTACGAGTCCCAGCATCAATTGAATGGGCACCTGCACGTCCCCAGCTCAATCTTCTTGGGGGCACAAGAGGGCCAAGCTTGTGGAGGCTCCTGGATCCTCAGTCTGTTCTTGGGCCTGGTCGATCCTCTCGTCAGCAGCTTCTCCAACTTGGGCCTGAAAGGGGAACGGAGGTGGTTTTGAGGGTTTCTATTTCATTTTGCGAGTTTAATGTTACACTCTATCAAAGTAGTTCCCTTCTGTGTATGGATCAAGTTGTTGTGAAGTAACGCTTTCAAAAATAAAGAGTCTATGGTGAGAGGTGGGAAGGGTGGACAGGTCAGGGGTCAGAGTTCGGTACCGTTAGTTCTGAGTCGCTGGGCGTGCTTCTCAAAGCGCCTGTCGGTGAGATTGAAAGCCCTTCTGGCTCGCGTGGGGAGGGTGCTATGTTTAACACGCCGTCGTCAAAGTAAGTTAGTGGACATCCAGTTCCTCGCCTAGGGCTTCTCCTTCAAGGCAGCTGACGGAACTGCTCCCTTTTCACCGCACGGATGGACTGTGGAGAGGAGATGAGATGAACAGCAGTCAGATTATTACTGTGGATGGGAGAGAGATGAATGAACACAGTCCGATATTAGCTGTGGATGGAGAGAGATGAATGAACACAGTCAGGATATAAGCTGTGGATGGAGGGAGATGAATGAGACACAGTCAATAGTTAGCTGTGGATGGAGAGAGCATGTGAACACAGTCATATTAGCTGTGGATGGAGAAGGAGATGAATGAACAAGTCCATATTAGCTGTGGATGGACGAGGAGATGAATGAACACAGGTGCGGGATGTGAGGGATGTTGGATGGGGGGAGAGGAGATGAAGGACAGTGCGAGGTGATGATAGCTGTGGAGCGAGAGGAATGAAGAGGGCGAGGGGGAGTCGAGTGGAGGGTGGTGAGGAGGGATGGGAGGGGAAGTGGGAGACGATCAGGGTGGGAGGGTGGTGGGCTGGGAGTGGGGAGGAGTATGAACACAGGAGTAGAGTGTGAGTGGAGAGGAGATGAATGAACACAGTCAGATATTAGCTGTGGATGGGGAGGAGATGAATGAACAGTCAGACAGGTGACTGAAGATCGGGGAATAGAGCATGCTGATTGTGAGAGTAGAGGAGAGTGTTGTACCTTTGAGCGTGGGCATGCGGTGTGTTAGCTCCACCTCGTTGCCGCTGGCATCCACGGTCCGACCCATATCATCCAGAATCAGAGGGGCCGGCTTGTTTGACTCACGGGCCTCCGCCACCTTCCTACACCCAACACACACACAAACTCAGATGACATGCGTGTTAAACCTCCCTGTAGTATGACATGTATTTGTGGAAGTGTCTAAAGYCGGGTCTGTGGTGTATGCTATACTCACGGTGGTGCTATCCCCATGGCGTGTAGGTTGGCCAGCGCCACCAGGTTATGAGGTCCTCCAGTGTTCCCAATGGCTCCCAGTATACCAGGCTTCATGGCTAACTGCGACTGGATGCGGGCCTGCAGCTCTGCAGCCTTCCTAGCCTTCTCGATGGCATCGTTCATGAAAGTAGCTGCCTGGGAGGGAGCGATGGACTGGGCCGAGCCCGAGGAGGGGGCAGAGGRAGCAGGGAGAARACGAGAGGCAAAAGGAGGGTCTGGCTGGGGAGTGGGCAGGGGCAGCCTCTGGAGGGGGACAGGAGATTGTGATMAGACAGTAACAACACAAGTCCACAATATYTGTCAGACATCTACACTTTTCATTTATAAGGAGGAGAAAAGCCAATCCTTCAAGASAGGGAGARARTGGAGGAAGATTAGTCTCACCTGCTGGGAAGACACTGGGACGAAGCTCAGCTGTTTCTTCCTCTCCTCTATCTGTCTGGTGGCAGCCTCCATCATCTGTTTGATCTGAGGACAGAGAGAGAGAGAATGAACACATTGATTCATTTCACAAGGATCGTGACACGTCTGTATGTGAAGCAGGATCTTGGTACATGTGTGTTTCATATGGGAAACAGTGTGTATGTGAGTCTGTGTGTGTGTGTGGCTACCTGTATCTTAGTGAGCATGCCAGGGCTCTCAGTAGGGGGTGCAGGTAGGACCTCTGGTTCCTCCACCTCCTCGAAGCGGGGGACACGTTTCCTCTTCACCGGCACACCATCTCCTGCCTCAGRGACGTCCCGCCTCGCACCCACTTCCACCTCATCACCAAAGACATCCTGGGGGAACATCAGTAGGCGGCAATGGCCTGAGGCTTAGCCAGAGGCACAGCCAAGCAATCTAACCACTGCAATAATTTAAACAACCTCCTGGGGAATATCCACTCACTGTTTCCTGCTCCCAGGGGAGATATGTATGACACTAACATAATAAAGATCAAGCCTTGAGACAATGACTTTCTGTAGATAAATGAGTTACTGAGTTGAAATATCTGATAATGGTAGAAACTCACCTAGCCTATTGTTTATACCCATTCAATCCCTTCCGATATCTGTTCCATCTCCATGGTCTAAACATGTAGGTAGCTACTGGTTACAGGCTAATGTGTTCCATCTCTATGGTCTAGACATGTAGATARCYWSTRGKTWSWAMCYASWRRYTAACATGGAWCGTGTGGTACAACAACAGCAGCAATGTGTGGTGAGGTCTACCTTCAGGTCTCTCTTGCGGTTCCTCTCCCCAGCACCCTTGTTCCCACGGGAATTGCGGCTCTCCTCCAGGGCCTCAAATAGTCTCTCCACGAACCCACCGGCAGACTCATCCAGGAATGGACGCAGCTGGTCTGATGGGTCAAAGGTTAGGAGTCAAGGGTCAAATACAACATTTAAAGACTGCTGAACAGTTATCTGTTTGAGTCAGACCCACAAAAAACAGACGTCTGGAAAAATAGGCTAACAAAACAGATAGACAGCGTACAACACAGCTTTTCTGCCATCATTTCAGTGTAACATGTCACACACCAACTGCCCTCATAATCCCCCTCTCACACACACCTGTGGTCTTCCTCTTGTCCAGGCCCTTGCCTACACAGTGCAGGGCCGCAGTGACGACWGTAGGCTCAGAGAAACCCAGCACCTTCTTCACGGTCCGTTCCACCCAGGGCCGCAGCTCCTCCACCTCCCGTTTAGGAAGAGACATCGTCTACAACACAATGGTTGTCGGTAAACAAACAAACACACAAAAAGACAAACTTCTTAGCTTAGCAAAGTAGCTACGTTAACCTAGGGCATGTAGACCGATCAGCCAAGTTTGACAAAACAGACCAACGTCACGTTTATCTACCCCAGCTAACGTAGTTAGGTACTAAAGTATGGTGTAGTTGACTTTTCCAAAGTTTAACAAAACACTCTGTTTTTCCACTTGTCTTTACATTTCCACCTGTCAACACAATTTCTTTGCCAGGTGGTAACTAGTTAGGACTCAACTACTAGCTTAACTTGCTAGCTATGTCTCAACTACTAGCTAGCATTGAACCTTCGATGTAGCAAGCTACAACAGTCTTGATTTCCCCGGCAGGTGAGATCAATTACCGAACCCAGACGATTTCGTCCTTAAGGTAAATATATCCTCTTATATCAATTTATAGATCTAAACGTTAATATTTAAAAAGATTGAAATACATAATAAAGCCAAAGCTGCTGTGAACAAACTTTCTTTTAGCCCGCGGCTTCACCGGAACGTTCTGAATTCAGAACCCGGAAGCGGAAAAACACGTGAAGTATCTTCTTCGACTGTAGACTGGTTCGTTGTTGCCACCTATCGTAAAGCCAATCATTAAAATCAACACGGTGAATAATAGTTTTTTATTTATTTAACTAGGCAGTCAGTTAAGAACACATTCTAAGTTGGACAATGACGGCCTTACCAAAATGCCTCCTGCGGGGACGGGGGCTTGGATTAAAATGTACAATAAAATATAGACAAAACACATCCACAAGAGAGACACCACTAAACCCTAAACAAAGAGAGACCTAAAACAACCAACATGCATGGCAGCAAACACATGGAAAACCACAACATGTGCAGCACAAAAACACGGAACAAACATTATTGGACACAGGACGACAGCACAAAGGCAAGAAGGTAGAGACAACATACATCACGCGAAGGCAGCCACAACTGTCAGAAGCGTCGTCCAAAATGTAGTCTTTGAATGAAAAGAGCATGCGATATAAACGGCCAGTTTAGAGGGTTTTGTGCAGGCTTGTTCCAGTCGCTTAGCTGCGGCGAATTGAAGAGAGCGACCCAGGATGCGTGTGCTTTGGGACCTTTTACAGAATGTTACTCAGAACTGGTGTTGATATGTGGAGATGAGGGCTGCAATAGTTTTTTAGATGGGGCCTAAGATAACAAAAAGAGCCTAGGCTTGCAGGCAGAGTACTTCATCAAAATAAGATTTGCCAGATATAGTCTACACATTTTACCCACTCACCCGTGCATTTGACACAATGAATGTCTTGTTAAAGTCTGTCACTTGGTACAAGAGTGTGTTCAGTTCGATTGAACCCTTTGCTACGTTTCGTATAATTGGTACTGAACCGCACGTTCCCCAAAACGTTAACAAATCCAAATGTGTCACATTCTTTCGGTAACACAACAGGTGTGACTAACAGTGACATTCTTTCTTACGGGCCCTTCCCAACAATGCAGAGAGAAATACTAGAACTTAAACACGTAATTAATACAATTCAATAATAAGAGACTTCAATGGGTGACGATAACTTGGCTATGCTCATATTAAGTACCGAGTCGTATTCCAGGTAACCGGTCAATTGAGGAATAGATAGTACATAATGTAATAGGAAAAGTGACAGTAAGTAAAAACGCAGTAGCAGCCAGCGTTGGCTAATGCTGATAAGTACAAAATAGGGTAGGCAAAAAGGGCAATGCAGTAGTCTGGTAGCTATTTGAATAAACTATTTAGCAGTCTTGTGCTGGAAGTCTTTGGCGTTTTATTGAACAGGACTTTGAGCTATTGCCTCCGGTTTGTAGGTTTGGCTTAAAGCAATGCAGGGGCGTATTTAAAGAAAGCCAAGCATTTCAATCCACAACCTACTCCCCGTATTTAATGGATCGTTCACGTACCCCGTCGTTTAAATTGAAACGTTACTCTACTGTTTTTCGTACTGACACGCAAGCCAGTAGTAGGCAAACAGCTAACTTATATTGCAATTGGAATGGTCGTGCACAGTCGGAGAGTAGAAGTGACGTATAGCATTACAGCCATAGGTCGGCCTTGTCAATTGAACTTCGCAATCGAATACCAAATATATACACTGAGGACATAGATACAAACTGCATTAATGCGTTTTTTCAATCACTACGGATGCAGTAAACAAACTGACATGCATTCATAGAATGGTTTGAAAAACACTGGATAATGGTTGAAGATGCGTCTTGTTTATGTTGGTATTTCCTTTCCGCGCCTCTTCTCTCCTTTTCCTCCTGGGCGTGATGATAGGCACCGAAGCCAGTAGTAGTAGTGAGCCACGGAGACTGCAGCATGTAGCCGGTAGCCCCCGTCTAGCCGGATTACATGCAACGCTCTCCCGACCCCTCATCCACCTAGTTACTCCCTCCCTTCCTCTCCACCTCTTCCCCATCCCTAGTACTACTACTGCGGTAGTGTTTTGAACCCTTGCACTGCTGTTTATAATATCTAGGCCGACTACTGTAACTGTACTTGCTGCTGTACAGCAAATAGTACGAAGCACCACCTTTTTCGTGGAATTCTGTTTGTCATTAATTTACTCTCTCTTTCATTCTCATTCCACCTCTTTTATTATCTCCATATTTCTCTCACTTTCACAGGGTCTCTCACACACAAAGCTACAAACATCTTTCCAATCCATCCCCCTGCATGCAGGAATGGACTGACTGAATGCCCTGGAAAAATAGTTTGCGGTAAAAAGGACACCTTTTTTTCACCTTATTTAAATTAACCAGCTAAGGCTAGTGAGAACAAGTTCTCATTAACTGTGACCTGGCCAAGATAAAGCAAGCAGTGCACAAACAACACACACACAGAGTTACACATGGATAAACAAACATACAGTCAATAACAATTAGAGAAAAAAAGTCTACGTAACTGTGTGTGCAATTATGTAAGATAGAGGAAGATTTAGGGAGGTAAGGCAATAAATAGGCCATAGTGCAGTGAGAGTAAGTTACCAATTTAGCAATTAAACACTAGGAGTGATAGGTATCGTGCGGAGAAGCATGAATGTGCAAAAGTTACGAGATACTGGGGTGCAAAGCGGGACGCAAAAAATAAATTAACAGTATGCCGGGGATGAGATAGTGGATGGGCTATTTTACAGATGGGCTATATACAAGGTGCGGTGATCTGTGAAGCTGCTCTTGCGGGCAGCGGAGGGTGCTTAAAGCTAATGAGGGAGATAATGGGTATCCAACTTCAGTGCATTTTTGCAATTCTTCCAGTCTTGGCAGCAGAGAACTGGACAAGGAAAGCGCCGCAAAGGAGGATTGGCGTTGGGGACCAGGTGAAGATACCTTGCTGCAACCGAGCGCGTGCTACGGCAGAAGAAAAAACGGATGGGATGCTGCCAACTAGGTGACCAGTGACGGAGAAAGGCAGGGCTTAACTAGCAAAGACTTAGTAGATGACCTCCCCCGCCAGCCAGTGAGCCCTTTCGCACCACGAAATATCGAAGCAAACGCCCACGAAGACACGAGACGAACACGCACCGAAACAAAGCCAAGGCCAACCGGCAAACCGAAGCGGTCGAGAGACGCGACCCCGATGCACACTAGGCCAGTACGCCGCGAGCCAGTGAGCTCCACGGGCAACGCTGCGCTCACACCACACCAAAACAGGGCCCAAGCCACCCCACAAGAAACTAATAGCCCTATATGGGCATAATTAGGGGTGACAAAACCAGAGTGGCAACTAAGTAGGAACACCCAGGGCTAGGCACCTGAGATCCAAAATTGACTGCCCACGAAAAACAACGCAAGGGACTAAACGACCCAAGATGGTTAGAACAAAAGCCAACCGGAGCCAGGCAACCAATATATCCTTAAACAGTAAAAAGATGACACAATCGACCCAGACCGTCAGCCCAAAGGATCGGCAACAAAGAGAAAACGGACAACTAGGTCAGCAAAAAATTTTCGAGACTGTAATGGAATTTGGACAAAAACAGCACTGAGCTATAAAAGAACCAGGAGAAAAGACAAGGGATGCTTTCGATAAACAGAGGAGAAAGCCCAAAAAGAATCTTTAATATAGTACGGCCAAAGAGGCAAAAAGCATCCCATATCATAAAGAAAAATTATCATATCCATTGAAGACATTGAGAGATAGCTTGGAAGAAATGTCCCGAAGTCATCGCCGAAAGCGAGAGCAGCAACGGCGAGTCGCTCACAGAAACAATCATAAACACAGGCCAACAACCATAGGAGTGACTCCTTGTAAGGTCCCAGCGTATCCCACAACAAACTGATAAATACTAAAACCCAAAGGCCAGTCACCCACGGCGAAAACCATAAACGCTAGTACGACCGATGAGCCAGGGGCCAAGGACCCATGAAGAAGACGACAAAACGACGGAGGCGGGCAGGAGGCGAGGCACAGCGGGTAGAATCGTTGCCAAATTTGAAGAGCAGGGTGCATTTAGTTTACTCCATGCATCTGATAAAAGAAAACAGAGCAGTGAGCCAGGCCACAGCAAAGGAGAGTTGCCTAATGTGAATGAAGCTCCGTGCGGTGGAGGTACGTTAACACAGTGTCCAAAGAAAGGCCAGAAGTATACAGAATGAAAAGTGTGCGTCGTGGGTAGGGTAGGGTGGGACCCTACAAGGCAAAGATCACCACAGCCACAGCCGAAGATGACATCATCTGGATGATATACAGCGGGAGAAAAGATACGAGCATGCCGGAAGAATTGAAAACCCAGAAATGTCACCCAATAAGAGACGGCCACAAGCACTCCGGACAACACGGACGCCTCCGATTTGACACACTGAACTCTGAATTCTGAGAGAGTCTGGACAACTTAAACCGCAATAGCCAGGCCCGATGTATATAACAAGCTTCCATGGCACGAATGTGCCACTGTACCGCACCACAGACCACCTGCAACACCAGTCTCCCCACACCAAAACATCACTTTCACGCACACGAAGTATCACCCTTCTCCGCCAGTACACACTCAGAAACCTACCCCAACAAAACACAACACCACAGCTCTCAATGGTTGTTGTCAAAACGAGCAAGAGTAGCTAGACGAGACCACTAAAGCCCAAACACACGCACGCAGTGGGTGCAATGCACGTCAATCTATTAGTCCTAAAGGGCCCTCGAACCTGGTACAGTATGAAAGTGGGAGAAGGGTCTGTGTTAGAATGCAACCTCATCCATCCTCTGGTCTGGTTGAGACCAAAGGCTTCAGCCCTTACCTTGGCATCAGGATACATTGACTGTCAGCCCCTGTTGTAGTTTTATTCTACAATGTTTTCATTTTGAAGGGCAACCTGAAACTGAGTATACCCATAGACATTAGGGTATAATAGTAACCAGGATGGGCTTATTATAAAAATTGAGTCGGGTCAGACAGGGATGCTTGGCCCATAAAAGTTGAGGCTAAGCCCCCACGCCCGTAGGGGGACGTCCCACAATTGTCTCAACCGACCTCTCCGGCAGATGTCCTTTGGTGGAGAGGGAGAGTGGACGGCGATTCTTGATTACAAATGGGAATGGCTGTTGGCAGCGAAGGAGCATACAAGCCTCCTGGAGGAGCAGCTGGAGGTTGCGTAAAGTTCTTGCACCCCCAAACCGCGTGCGCCGTGGTCACCCTAACTGCCCATAACCCTGTACGAAGCCAGCAACGTTTTATAATCATTTTGTCTTGCGGCTAAGAATTCACCCTGTTCTGATGGCACACACAAGCACAAAATGGAATGAACATCAAACTATGTGATCCCCAGTCCCGAGTCAGATTCAGGTGTCCGTGTTTCATTATTCTAAACCCAGTTATGTAAGGTTCTGATGTTTGTCGACAGTGGGTTCTAAATCATTCAGTAAGAAAGTTCCCTTCGGTACCAGAGGCAGACTCTGGGTCACGCTGCTGTCTGACAGTATCTCCAAAACCTGTGTGTGTGTGTGTGTGTGTGTTCACTTCACACCAACTGAGACTGCATGCCTAACACACTGAGCCCACGCCCCTAAGTACACACAAACAGATGGCGCAGAGAGCTGGAAGGAAGTACGACGATGAAATGTGAGTAGAGTAGAGAACAGAGTCGGCGGAAGGAGAGTGACCCGTGTTGCACCCATCATGAGAGAGCTGCCAGGAGAGTGGGCCGGAGCAGAAAGCGAGCCCTGCGGGATTTTGGACAGGCGACGTGGAACTCTTCTGAGGATGGTGGGTGCGTAGCCATCTCGACTAGCGACCCGATGATGAGACGAGTCCATTCATGCACAATGGTGGGAGGCGTGGGGATAGCCGCACACGAGACCGCGTGCAGACCCATCTCCCGCGAGCACAGCTCCGACGTTGTCGACGCGACACAAGTGGATCCAGGCCCTCTCCCATAGGCCACGACTCGGATCTCCCCAGCAAAACAGCACACGAAGACTGCTCAATGGTGTCATGATACTTCGAGAGCACCCCAGTGCGATTCGACGCGATTTTGGTGTCCCCTGTGTAAATGGGAGGCGGTGTATGAATTGCAACCCATCCTCTGGCGTGTTGAAAAATAGCTTCATCCTAGTTCAGTCAGAGCGATTGACGTGTCAGTGGTTGGGGTTATGATTCACAATGTTCATTGAAGGCACATAAGACTAGGCGTATATCCAGAACGATTAGTGTGGTAGTTACCTGAATATTGGAGTTGCCACAGGGATGGGTGGGCCCCATTTGGAACTACAATGCTTCGCCACGCCAATTGTCTCAGGACTTGGTATGATTCCTTGGGGTAGGACCCATTGCTTAATACAGCATGTGAAAGGCTGTGGAGCAGGGGGAAAAACAGCCCGGAGGAGCAGGGCGGGCAGTGCGGAAACAAAAGGCGGTCCCGGACCGAACGGCCCCGATGACCCAAAGCACTGTAAGATCTGTTTTGCTTGCCTGCACGCCTGCTTTGGAAGGCGCGACACACGAAGCAGAGAAGTGCAAATTCGAGAAACGATGAAGCCCGGCCCAACAGGAGATCAGGGCCATATGCGGAACCCGCAGAGGGTATTGTTCTGCTGCGTGTCGGACATGAGGTGGCTAAATCATGCGAGAAGGTCCGAGACGCCAGGACGGCGGGGGTCCACGCGCTGTGATACACTTCCGTGGCGCAGAACCCGCCGGGCGGAGAGAGAGAAAGTGAAGAGGGAAGGGTGATGGTGGGGTGAAGTTCACGTTGCAGACCAAACTGAGGCGGCAGTCCGTAAGCACTGGACCCAACCCGCCTGAAAACAGACCTAACAGTCCTCAGACTATGAATGGCAGACGTGGTGTGTGTGCCATGCGTGTGCATGTATAATCGGATCATGTGTTGTTCAACGTACATGTGCAAAATAAACCCTCATTGACATACTCGGCGGAAGCACAGCAGTGTTTACCTCGTGGTGGCACCATTCCTGTGCGGTGTCGCCGTTGCGACGCGAGTTTCTCTCTCTCTCGCATCCCACCTTTTTCGTTTGTCTCTCATTCAGTCAACGCTAGCAGTTCAGAGAGCTTGCGAGAGAGAGCCGATTTGCAGACCGATGTCGTCAACCATGAGCGATCATAGGGCAGTAGCTGGTCGCGCGAGAAGAGCCCCAATTGTGTGGATGAGAGACTTCTGTGTCCTTGAAAATATGGTCCACATTTCATGTATTTTTAGTCTGCCCCTGCTGATACATCATATGGCCACCAAGCAAGAACAAAAATTTGAAATGTCTGTGCTATCTAAAATATTTGAATCTTTTAAAATGTTTATCTATATATTCCTTAAAAACAGTAGGTTCAGTAGTGTGAAGGTTAACTCTATTCCCTCTCTTGGTATATAGCAGTTCAATAGGCAGGACAGTTAGTGATGGTTAACTCTATTGCCCCCTGTATTGCAGTGTGCAGGTTTAATGCAGATCCAAGTTGTTTTGAGAATAGTCATCATTCAGCCTGGAGATTGGCGGGTGAGTGGCAAGTGCAAGTAATGCTGCGGTGTGTGTGTGTGTGTGTGTGTGTGTGGGTGTTGTGTGTGTGTGTGTGTGGTGTGTGTGTGTGATGTGTGTGTGTGTGTTTGTGTGTTGTGTGTGGTGTGTGTGTGTGTGTGTGTGTGTGTGTGTGTGTGTGCGGTCAGTAGTTTAGAGATAACAGCATGGCTTGCTCGCGTGGATCTAATGGAGCACAGTGAATGAACAACAGCAGAGACAGATGAGAAGAAGACAAGACAGAGAGTTAGAGAAGCCAGAGAGAGACAGAGAGCCAGAAAAGAGAAACAGAAGAGAGAGGCAGAGAGCGAGACAGACAGAGAGAGAGACAGAGAGAGACAGAGAGAAGGGTGAGGTTTCCAAACCACCATGTTTCTCAAATGTCAAATTTTGAAGTTGTTACCAAACGCTAAACAAGTTTTCAAATGTTTCGGGTATAAGGGTTAGGCATTAACTCCCATTTTACGGTTAGGGTTAAGGTTAGAATTAACTCCACATTTTTAAGGTTAGGGTTAATTAGGCATTAACTCCCAAAATCTTAAGGTTAGCATTAACTCTGAATGGTTTGGCACCAAAGCAGATGCTTAGGCATAAATTAGGAATTAACTCAAAATCCCTTAAGGTGAGGCATAACTGGAGAATGGTTAGGCTAAGGGTTAAGGTTTGGGATAGCTTAAAACAAAAATCCTTAAAAAAAACTTTCTATTGCTGGATGAACATGTAAACTTTTGGTACAGCGCGTAGATGCTTAGGTTATGGCACATAACAGCTAGGGCAAAAACCAAAACATTTACCCCTTGGTCTATCCAGGAACCGGGTTGGTCAACACTGCCCTACATACCCGGTCTTGACGAAGAGAAAAAAAAACTGTCGGGAGGTTCCCTTCTGCACTGTTCAACCAATCCAGTAACTGTGGCAGGAGGAGTTGACATGGAGTTCGCCTTGTTAGCGTCCAAAAAAGCAGAAGTCATGTCACAGCTCTCTTTCCATATTCCCCTGAAAACCGGAACATTCCGGTCGGGTGGGGACTTGGCAGAGGCTACACCAGCTCTAGATTACTACGGGGGGAGGGGTTGGCTGAGAAGTGTTTGTACACACTGAAACATTGTAGAAATCAACAAATTTTATATGTTCTTATCTGTGTTGGGATGCTCTGCTCTGGCATAAACATTGGAGTTAATTCATTCTAGGCTGTGTGCGGTGGTGGGGGAGGAGGTTATCTTTTGACTTTCCTCCATTTCAATGTTCAAATAAGGAATACAACTAAACACACCACAAAAAAACACAAAAATTGTACTTTCTTGGTTCCCAAACCCCACTCAGCAGTAAAATGTCATCTGTTTCCTTATGTGCCCTCTACATATCCCACCC
>NW_019946949.1:21656-26280 GCF_002910315.2 Salvelinus sp. IW2-2015 | reverse complement strand
TCGAACCCAGAACCGACTCTTTGGATGGCCTTCACCCCTAGCACTTGCGATTAGCATGAACTTGCCCTACACTCAACTAGCCGCGCATCCCGTGAGAGATCATCACTCCCCTTTCTATTGTCACAAATGAGCGCAACCTACCACCAGTAACCTGAGACAAGGGTCTATATACAATAAGAAGACCTGAAGCCTTTCGACCTGTTCTCAGAGTCGTCTTGCCTAGATGTCTCGGTTGATACAAACACAATCCATATCACAGTCTAAGCCTCTAAAACCAAGATGGTCGATCCTGGCCCAACAAAATCTACAGACGCAGATATGGACTGTGGAAACCTTTATCTAGGACGGCTATAAGAGTGTTGCCTATGAATTCAACAACTAGTACTCCTCCCCTGTACTAGCGTCAAGACAAAGTCTAGTAACACGGCCGCCACACCATCCCACCTCTCCTCCACCATGCCACACCTTGCCGCTCTCCTCCTCCATCAATCACGACATCTCCTCACCACGTCCACTTCCTCCTCACAGTACGCACACCCTATACCGATGCCTCCTCCATTACCCAACACTAACTCTCCCTCCTTCCCTCAACTCCTGCCATCCATCACACCCGTCCTCCTCTTCCGCTAGCTTCCACGGTGGACCAAATTAACATGGCAGTAGGTATCACTCCATTCACTGTGTCTCACAAACACCCACGCGCTGTTGGAACCAAAAACCTCCAATTTGGACCCCCTGACGAAAGACACATTAGCCAACCACCCATGTTTTCCATTGTTGCCCTGCGTGTTCTGTGACCCACCAAAAGTCTCTGCTTCCCTTATACGGTTGTCTCTTTAGTAGTGAATCTCTTCTTGCAGAAATTCGCAATGAAAGCCCGATTCACACACCTTAGTCTTACCCTCAACTTGATGTTATAGATGTTATCTGAACTCTGTGGAGCAATCTTATTTGGGCTGCAACTCGATGAACTTCCTCTTCCTGCACAGCAGACCGGTACCTCTGGGTCTTCCATTCCTGTGGCGGTCCTCGATCGAGAAACAAGTTCATCATTGCGGTTGATTGTTTTTGCGGACGCCACTTCGAAGAAACGTTCTAAATTCTTGAAAAGTTCCGTATTGACTGACCTTCCATGTCCTTAAAGGTAATGATTGGGTTTGTCGTTTCTCTTTGCATATTTGAGCGTTCTTGCCATAATAAACTTGGTATTTGACAAATAGGGGCTATCTGCTGATACTCCCCCTACCTGTCACGAAACGACAACTGATTGGCTCAACGCATATAAGAAGGAAAGAAATTCCCGCAATTAAACTTCTTAATGAACAGCACACCTGTTAATTGATAATGTCCACTCCAGGTGTACTACACTCATTCAAAACGTACGTAATGAGCAATGCCCAATGAGTGCGTGAATCACAGCTGTCTCAAGGCATAAGGGTTGGGCACTTCGACAGAATTCAACAATATAAACATATGTTTGATTTGTTTAAACTTATTTGGTTAACTACATGATTCCATATGTGTTCTTTCATCAGTTTTGATGTTCTTCGCTATATTCTACAGTGGTAGAAAATATTAAAAATAAAGAAAACACTTGAATGAGTAGGTGTGTCATCAAACATATGACTGGCTTATGTAGTGTCAGATGAAATATTTGTCTCTCCATTCTCATGGCTCGCCCAGGCTCTGTCGCAGCCGGCCGCAACCGGGAGGTCCGTGGGGCGACGCACAATTGGCATAGCGTCGTCCGGGTTAGGGAGGGATTGGCCAGTAGGGATATCCTTGTCTCAGTATGTAAAAATGTATGCACTCTACTGTAAGTCGCTCTGGATAAGAGCGTCTGCTAAATGACTAAAATGAAAATGTAAAAAAATGATGAGTGCTGCATCAGATGACCTGGCCTCCACAATCCACTGACCTCAACCCAATAGAGATGGTTTGGGATGAGTCGGACCGCAGAGTGAAGGAAAAGCAGCCAACATGTGCTCAGCATATGTGGGAACTCCTTCAAGAGTGTTGGAAAATAATTCCAGGTGAAGCTGGTTGAAAGAACGCCAAGAGTGTGCAAAGCTGTTATCAAGGCAAAGGGTGGCTATTTGAAGAATCTCAAATATAAAACATATTTTKATGTATTTAACACTTTTTTGGTGACTACATGATTCCATATGTGTTATTTCAAAGTGTTGATGTCTTCACTATTATTCTAMAATGTAGAAAATAGTACAAATAAATAGAAACCCTTGAATGAGTAGGTGTTCTAAAAATGTTGACCCGTAGTGTAGTTGATAATATGACACTGGAAATGTCTTTATCCTTTTGAAACCTTTATGAGTTTGATGTTGTTTTTTGTTTCTTCTTACTTTTGTTTCTTGTTTATTTCACTTGCTTTGGCAATGTAAACATATGCTTCCCAGTCCAATAAAGGCACATTTCAATTTAATTGAGAGAGAGGAGGTGGGGGTGGAGAGAGAGAGAGATAGAGAGAGAGCACTGCATTATGGGTCATCAATTGTAATTTCCTTGACAACGGGGGACATTCTAAAGATTCTAAATACGGAGGTCTCCCAGCAGTATTTTTGCCATGTGGTGAAATGTGTCATGTTAACAAGCTTTAAGCCAGGACTCGGCATGGCTCAGCAGAGGTGATAACAAATAATAGGATGGCTTAAACAAAGGTGAAGCACAGGGGAGATGTTGATATCGAGACATATAATGAGCACATCCATTATAATGTTCATGAGACAACAAGTTCTCCTACAGAGAATCTTAAACTGCCACGACGCTCGCTGGTTTTGTAACTACCGTACGCTAGCAACCACTGAACGATAGCACTTGCGTAGCCACTGCATGGACGCGAGTAGACTCGCATACGCAGATAGAGCTGCATACGCGAGATAGATCACGATGCGCATATGCGAATAGAATGGCATACGCGATAGACATGCATACGCGCATAAGAACTGCATACGGATAGACTGCATACGCGATAGAACTGCATACGCGATAGACAGCATACAGGATAGAATGCATACAGAGATAGACTGCATACGGATAAGACTGCATACGCGATAGAACTGCATACATAGAAGGCTTAGACTCATACGCATAGACTGCATTTACGCGATAGACTGCATACGCGATGACCCTGCATACGCGATAGACGCGCATATCGCGTAGACTCATACGCGATAAGCGCATGACGCGATAGAACTGCATACGCGATAGAAATGCATTATCAGGTATAGACTGCATACGCGAAGACGCATACGCGATGACTAGCATACGCCGACAGAAACACCATACACGATAGACTGCATACCATCGATAGACCTGCAACGCGATAGACTGCATACGGTGTAGCTGCATACAGGATAGACTGCATACGCGATAGACTGCATAACGCCGATAGACTGCGATACGCGAATTTAAAAAAAATGACTGATACGGAATAGATGCATACGCGATAGACTGCATACAGATAGACTGCATACGCGATACGATG
Organism: Salvelinus sp. IW2-2015; assembly: GCF_002910315.2. Classification (NCBI taxonomy): domain Eukaryota; kingdom Metazoa; phylum Chordata; class Actinopteri; order Salmoniformes; family Salmonidae; genus Salvelinus; species Salvelinus sp. IW2-2015. The sequence continues at coordinate 22,778 of NW_019946949.1, read as the reverse complement.
CAATACGCGATAGACTGCAACAGGATAGAATGCATACAGGATAGGACTGCATACAGGATAGACTGCATACGATAGACTGCATACGATAGACTGCATACAGGATAGACTGCATACGCGGATAGACTGGCATACACGAGAGTGACTATACAGGAGTAGACTGCATACGCATAGACTGCCATACGATAGACTTGCATCGCGATAGAACGCATACGCAATAGACCGCATACGCGATAGACTGCATACCGTGTCATCTGACACAGCTCATTCATGGTTATAACATATCACGTTTAATATAATTTCTAAAGCAATAAAGGAGGGTTTTTCGTTACTTCCCAGAAATGTGTGAACAAGCTTACCTTTATCCTAAAAAAAAAGGCTGATAGTTTAATTACATTTGGAAGAGGGGGCAGAAATGCAACGTGATCAAGGCTGGAATTATGTCTCAGATGGAAGGTTTTGATTTCAAATGAAAGTTGTGTTTTTAATTTACATTCTTTAAATTTTACTTCATTTTTTACGTTATTAACGCACAAATGACAAGGGAGCATATTTTTTCATATTTTCTTCCAGCCCTCATTGTTATTCATGGTTCTTGACACCTGCTGCTGTGTTAGCAGGTCAAATGTCACCGTAGAACACACACACACACACACACGCACACACACACACACCGCACGCACCAACAAGACACACACACACACACACACACACACACACACACACAACACAACACACACACAACACCACACACACACACACACACACACACCACACACACGCACGCACGCACGCACGCAAACCACACACACACACACCCACCGCACGCACGCACGCACGCACACACAGAACCACGCAAACACACACACACACAGACACACGACACAAGAACACCACACACACACACACCACACACACACACACACACACACACACACACAGACACAGCACAGACACACACACACACACACACACACACACGCACACACACACACACGACACGAAACACACACACAGACACACACACAACACACACAACACAGACACACAGACACACACACACGTCACCATACATCTAAATGTGTCACCGTGAAATCCGATGTTAAACCTTTGACATTGAGGCGC
>NW_019946949.1:13933-21265 GCF_002910315.2 Salvelinus sp. IW2-2015 | reverse complement strand
GTCTAATTTTCCCAGTGCCGTAGTGCCAGTGTTTTGTTCCCTCTCATGCGTCTGAACTTAAATCATCTCCCTCTCTGGTCTGCGTCTCTGAAATAATCCTCATCGTCTGATCTGAACTTAGAATCCCTACCTCGGTCTCGTCTGTCTGACTAAATCCCCCTCTCGTCTATCTGGACTAACCCTCTCCTCTGCTGCTGGCTGACTAAATCCCTCCCTCTCTGTCTGTTACTAATCTTCTCCCTTGTCTGTCTGACTAAACTCCGCCCTCTCTGTCTGACTAATCCCTCCCTCTCTGTGTCTGGACGTAAATCCACCCTCTCTGCGTCTGACTAATATGCCCTCCCTCTCTCTGCTCATGACGTAAAACCCATATCTCTGTGCGTCTGACTACACCCACTCACACTCTCTTCTGTTTCTTGGAGCGAAAAATTCCTCCACTCTCTTTCTTCTGACAATAACTCCCTCCCTCTCTAGTACTGCGCCTGATCTAGAAGATCCTCCCACTCGATCTGTCTGAAGCTAAATCCCTTCACAACTCTGCTGTCTGACAAAACTCCCTCCCTTGCTGCTCTAATCCTGGACTAAAAACCCTCCCTCTCTGCCCTGATTCCGGACCTAAATACCCTCCCCTCTACTGTCTGCTTACTTATGAATCTCTCCCTTCGTCTGACTAAACTCCGCCCTAGCACTGTCTCACTAAATCCCATCCCTCTCTGTCTGTCTTACTAAGATCCCTCCCTCTCTGTCTGTCTGAAACTCCCTTCCCCGTCTCTCGTACTATCTGGCTAAATCCCCTCTCATTGGCTTCTGACTAAATCCCTCAACTCTATTTCTTGTTATCTAGCATCTCTCCCGTCGATCGTGTCTGACTTAAACTCCGCCCTCTCTGTCTGACTTTAAAACCTCTCACCTCCCCTCTGCTTCTGACATAAATCCCTCCCTCTCTGTCTGTCTGACTAAATGCCCTCCCTCTTTGTCTGTTGACTAATCCCCCCATTTTTGTCTGTTGACTAAATCCCTCTCCTCCCTGCGAGTCTGCAATGAGCGACTAAACTTCCTCACTCGTCGCTCTGAACTATAATTCTCTCCCCTCTGCTGTCTGTCTTAGACTAAAATCCTCCCATCTTCTTGCAAGTCTGCTGACTAAGCCTCCCTCTCTGTCTGTCTGACTAAATCCCTCCCTCTCTGCACTAAATTCCCTCCCTCTGTCTGTCTGACTAAATCCTCCATCTCTGTCTGTCTACTAAATTCCCTCCCTCTGTCTTTGACTAAAATTCCCTCCCTCTGTCTGTCTGACTAACAACCTGCCCTGTTTGTAATGTTATTGTCCCCCCCCACCCACCAATGGCCGACAAGAGCACCATATGTTTTATCTGTAATTTTTCTCATAATTTCTCTTCGTATGACAAGGATTTAAAACGATTGCCACGAGATTGTCGACTTGATTCATGATGATGACTGTTAGGTTGCTAAGCTAAGATTTTGAAAGTATGATGTTGACATCAGTCCAATCAAAGCTGCTTTAGATATAACGTGATTTGAATTCATTTTATCTGTGGCCAATAACCTTGAGCCTTCTTGGGATGGGCATTCTAATGTAACTCTATGGAAGCACCCATAGGAGCTTGAATTTTCAGCTCTACCCCGTAGATTTTGTGGTAACGTAGTGTCCCCATGAGTGACAGAACACGGGCCAATCACGGTGCAACTAGACATTTCCACCCAGGGCTCCTTCTCAGAAATCTCAGACGAGTTCAAGATGACTCGGAAACTGGGAGAAAAATAAATGAGCTCCAACTGGGAAAATACGTTTTGAATATTCACACAACTCGGAATTCCAAGTCAGGATCTCGGGCCTCTAACGTCATGATTCAACCTTGTTTTTTTTCTGAGTTCCCAGTTGTCTTGAAAGCAGCATAAATCCAGAGAATACCAGATTTTGATAACAAAGTTTGATGACCGCTGTGCCACCTTCCTGTTCAAGTGAGCACAGCACAACTAAGTGTATGTTTTGTAGTAAGCTGTTAGTAGCCCATGTGCCTCACCCTAATAATTTGGTCCCTTTTCCCCTCATAATTCAGCCTACTGTTCTGACTTGGTGGTGCACATGTAGCCTGTAGCCTGTTTTAGAGAAATGTCATAATCGAATATTGTAAGAGCTTTCATTGTCTGCTTATATGCCGCCTTTATTTATCCTAAGGTTCTGACTTGGTACACAGGGAGAATACTGTAAAAACTGGACATGTTCTGAATTCTGTTGCTGTGCATTTCAAAGGTGTTGAACAAATAGTTATATTGACTAGGTCCATCCTAGCTCGCTCATTAATTACTTACTCGAAATTGCCTCTTATCCGCTCGTTGTMCCATTATGCCATAGTTTGTACATCTCAATTGCCAGTAGAAACCCCATTTGTTTAAGCAGGTCAGTCATATCAGTATTTTTATTAGTCAGCAAATGGGGCTGAATTAACTGTTTTGCTGCCAGACAGGTGTAACAGTGGTAAGGTGTTGGGACTCTGTTGTTGGGACTCTGCTGTTGGGACTCTGCTGTTGGTACAGCTTTATGTAGGCCTCCTCACCCTCCTCAGGATCCTTCCTCACCCGCCTCAGGATCCTTCCTCACCCGCCTCAGGATCCCTCCTCACCCGCCTCAGGATCCCTCCTCATCCGCCTCAGGATCCTTCCTCACCCTGCCATCAGGATCCCTCCTCACCCTGCCTCAGGAATCCCTCCTCACCTCCTCAGGATCCTCCCTCGCGGATCCCTCATCACCCTCCTCAGCGATCCCTCATGTCTAGAAGAGTTGAGAGAGAGAGAGAGGATGAGAGAGAGAAGAGAGAGAGAGAGAGAGAGAGAGAGAGAGAACACAAAATAATGCATGCAGGGCAGAATTAGGCCGATACCCACTAATTATCAAATCCAGAAAAGAGCCGTTAAATTCTACAACCACCTAAAAGGAAGCGATTCCCAAACCTTCATAACAAAGCCATCACCTACAGAGAGATGAACCTGGGAGAAGAGTCCCCTAAGCAAGCTGGTCGTAGGGCTCTGTTCACAAACACAAACACACCCCACAAAGCCCAGGACAACAGCACAATTAGACCCACCAAATCATGAGGAAAAAAAAAAAGATAATTACTTGACACATGGAAAGAATAACAAAAAAACAGAGCAAACAGAATGCTATTTGGCCCTAAACAGAGAGTACACAGTGGCAGAATACCTGCACACTGTGACTGACCCAAACTTAAGGAAAGCTTTGACTATGTACAGACTCAGTGAGCATACGCTTGCTATTGAGAAAGGCCGCCGTAGGCAGACATGGCTTCTCAAGAGAAGACAGGCTATGTGCCACACTGCCACAAAATGAGGTGGAAACCGAGACTGCACTCCTAACCTCATGCCCAATGTATGACCATATTAGAGACACATATTTCCCCAGATCACACAGATCCACAAAGAATTCGAAAAACAAATCCAATTTTGATAAACTCCCAATATCTACTGGGTGAAATTCCACAGTGTGCCATCACAGCAGCAAGATTTGTGCCGTTGCCACAAGAAAAGGGGACATCAGTAAAAATCAAACACCATTGTAAATACAACCCATATTTATGCTACTATATTTTACTTGTGTGCTTTTAACCCATTTGTAACATTGTTATACAACACTGTATATATTTTATAGGACACTCGTAATGTTTTTATTGTTTTGAAACTTCTGTATGTGTAATGTTATACTGTTAAATATCGTTGTTTGTGTCACTTTTGTGTTATTGTCGTACCTCATTTGCTTTGCAATGTTAACACCATAGTTTCCCAGCCAAATAAGCGCCCTTGAGAATCTGAATTGAATTGAGGAATGAGAGAGAGAGAGAGAGAGAGAGAGAGAATACCCCACAAGAGCCAAAGCTGAACCCAGTACATGGATCATATATTGCCAGCCAGTACCTCGGGGCTAGAGCAATGAGATCATTATTTAGTCTGTGAGAAAAACACCAGTGGAGCTCAGCTCAGTTCACAGTGTGAACGGGATTCCAAGCGTACACTCTTTCACTGTAATTTTTAATCACAAATATCACAACACATATCATTCAGAGTTTTGTAGCTAGGAGAATTCACACACTAAGTTCTGTCTCTTTTTCATAGAAGAATGTGCCAAGAGAGGAGAGAGAGTGAGTCACCTTTTTCATTCTTCATTGAGACAGGTAGTGTGAGGGAGTTGTAGAGAGAGATCCGTCCTTATTCCACTGAGAACAGGTAGTGTGAGAGAGTTGAGAGAGAGATCCGTCCTGTATTTATGAGAAACAGGTATGGGTTGAGAGTTTTTGTACGAAAATGCTTCAGAATGAGCTGTAGATTACAGTAAAATATTGTCAGAATGAGCTGTAGTATTACAGTAAATATGTTAGAATGAGCGTAGTATTACACAAATAAGTAAAGATGTCAGAATGAGCTGTAGTATTCACAGTAAATGATGTCAGAATGAGCTCGTAGTATTACAGTAAAATATGTTAGAATAGCTGTAGTTATTACATAATTATGTTAATGAGCTGTAGTATTCAGTAAATTATGTCAGAATGAGCTGTAGTATTACAGTATATGTTAGAATGAGCCTGTAGTATTACAGTAAATTATGTTAGAATGAGCTGTAGTATTACAGTAAAATTATGTTAGAATGAGCTGTAGATTACAGTAAAATTATGTAGAATGACTGTAGTATTACAGTAAAACATGTCAGAATGAGCTGTAGTATTCAGTAAAATTTGTCAGAATGAGCTGTAGTATTACAGTAAATTATGTTAGAATGAGCTTGTAGTATACAGTAACAATGATGTCAGAATGAGCTGTAGTATTACAGTAAAAATGATGTCAGAATGAAGCTGTAGTATTACAGTAAAATGATGTCAGAATGAGCTGTAGTATTACAGTAAAATGATGTCAGAATGAGCTGTAGTATTACAGTAAAATGATGTCAGAATGAGCTGTAAGTATTACAGTAAAATGATGTCAGAATGAGCTGTAGTATATTACAGTAAAATTATGTTAGAAATGAGCTGTAGTATTACAGTAAAATATATGTTAGAATGAGCTGTAGTATTACAGTAAAATTATGTCGGAATGAGCTGTTAGTATTACAGTAAAATTGTCAGAATGAGCTGTAGTACTATTATTAACAGTCACACCCTGATCGGTTTCACCTGTCTTTGTGCTTGTCTCCACCCCCCTCCAGGTGTCGCCCATCTTCCCCATTATCCCCTGTGTATTTATACCTGTGTTCTTTGTTTGTCTGTTGACTGTTCGTCTTGTATTGTCCGGTCTTACCAGCGTGCTTTCCCGTTTTCCTGTTTCTCAAGTGTTTGTTTCCTAGTTTTCCCKGTTCTGACCATTCTGCCCTGGCCCTGACCCCGAGCCTGCCTGCCGTCCTGTACCTGCCTGCCGTCCTGTACCTGCCTGACTCTGACCTGATCACGAACCCATGCCTGTCCCTGACATGCCCTTTGCCCTGTGCTTTATTCAATTATTGAGAACTGTACTATCCGCCTCCTGTGTCTACATCTGGGTCATATCCTGAGTCGTGATAATTACAGTAAAATGATGTCGGAATGAACTGATGTAGTATTACAGTAAAATGTCAGAATGAGCTATAGTATTACTGTAAAATGATGTCAGAACTAAAAGCATTGTAATGTGCTTCATTTGCCTCTGTCTTTCAGAGTGCTGATGGTAGGAATCGGTTTTGTAATCATTGAACAATCAAAATGTCTAACGGTGTTGATATCCGTTCAACATGATCCGTCACACCTTAAGACACAACAAGCTGCTTAATGCAAATATATAAATATACTTTTCTTTCTTCAAACATGTATACAACATTGTGTAAAATAATCATAAAGTCTACAAATGTTGAATTACCCAGAGTCCACTAAAAACAGAGCCTGCGTRACAAGTTGWTGYAAGAACTTAAAATCGTATTAGAATGTAGWAAATTWGRWWATMMTCATAARATATAGTTACATTTTAAACAACATATTRAGCTGGATTTATTTGTAACTTTTTTKGGAGTAAAATGAAATGTACAAATTATTTTAAAACGACTTGTTTATGTAGGAATGAYGCCAAAGGAGACGGCTGTCGTTTTACGATCCCGTAACTAATTGTGCGATTSTGTATGTTTCTTCGCGTTATTTGTAACTTATTTTTGTATGTAATGTTTCTGCCACCATGTCTTATGACTGAAAAGAGCTTCTAGATATCAGGACAGTGATTACTCTAAGGAAGTCTCAAGGTTTTGCTCACCCGAGGTAGAGTATCTCATGATAAGCTGTAGACCACACTATTTACCAAGAGAGTTTTCATCTGTATTTTTCGTATCTGTCTATATACCACCACAAACCGATGCTGGCTCTAAGACCGCACTCAATGAGCTGTATATCGCTATAAGCAAACAGGAAGACACTCATCCAGAGGCGGTGCTTCTAGTGCAGGGAAACTCAAATCCGTTTTACCTAATTTCTACCAGCATGTTAAATGTGCAACCAGATGGAAAAGAAACTCTACACCACCTTTACTTCACACACAGAGACGTGTACAAAGCTCTCCCTCACCCTCCATTTGGCAAATCTGACCATAATTCTATCCTCCTGACTCCTGCTTACAAGCTAAAATTAAAGCAGGAAGCACCAGTGACTAGATCAATAAGAAAGTGGTCAGATGAAGCAGATGCTAAACCACAGGACTGTTTTGCAGCACAGACCGGAATATGTTCTGGGATTGTTGCGATGGCATTGAGGAGTACAACACATCAGTCACTGGCTACATCAATAAGTGTATCGATGATGTCATCCCCACAGTGACCGTACATACCCCAACCAGAAGCCATGGATTAGAAGCAACATCCGCACTGAGCTAAAGGTTAGAGCTGCCGCTTTCAAGGAGTGGGACTCTAACCCGGAAGCTTATAAGAAATCCCGCTATGCCCTCCAATGAACCATCAGACAGGCAAAGCATCAATACAGGACTAAGGTTGAATCATACTACACCGGCTCTGACGCTCGTCGGATGTGGCAGGGCTTGCAAACTATTACAGACTACAAAGGGAAGCACAGCCGCAAGCTGCCCAGTGACACGAGCATACCAGACGAGCTAAATTACTTCTATGCTCGCRTTGAAGCAAGTAACACTGAAACATGCATGAGAGCATCAGCTGTTCCGGACGACTGCGTGATCACGCTCTCCGTAGCCGACGTGAATAAGACCTTTAAACAGGTCAACATCCACAAGGCCGCGGAGCCAGATGGATTACCAGGACGTGTACTCCGAGCATGCGCT
>NW_019946949.1:0-8502 GCF_002910315.2 Salvelinus sp. IW2-2015 | reverse complement strand
AGCCGCTAACCAACCTGGCAAGTGTCTTCACTGACATTTTCAACCTTCCCTGTCCGAGTCTGCTAACACCAACATGTTTTAAGCAGACCACCATGTCCCGTGCCCAAGAACACTAAGGTAACACTGCCTAAACGACTACCGACCATTAGCACTCACGTCGTAGCATGAAGTGCTTTGAAAGGCTGGTCATGGCTCAACATCAACACCATACACCTCTCCAGTAACCCTAGACACACTCCAATTTGCATACCGCCCCAACAGATCCACAGATGATCCAATTCTATTGCACTCACACTGCCCTTTCCCCACCTGGACAAAAGGAAAGACCTATGTGAGAAGCTATTTTATTGTCTACAGCTCAGTGTTCAACAACATAGTGCCCTCAAAGCTCATCACTAAGCTAAGGACCCTGGGACTAAACACGTCCCTCTGCAACTCGGAACCTGGGCCTACACACACTCTTTTTTACGCTGCTGCTAGCTCTCTGTTTATTATCTATGCATAGTCACTTTAACTCTACCTACAGTACATACTACCTCAATTTACTCGACTAACCGGTGCACCCACAACAATGAAACACTGTAATATAGTCCCTCTCTATTGTTATCTACCGTGCCGCTGTGTAATTATTTTGTTAACTTTTATTTTCTATTGTTTTACAATCAGTGTTAATCACGTAAACTTACTTAAAGGCATTGTTGTTAATTTTTCTTAAAAACTGTATTGTTGTTAAGGGCTTGTAAGTCACATTGTCACTGTTAAAGCGTCCTGCCTACTCCCTCTTCACCCATGACTGCATGGCCAGGGACGACTCAAACACCATCATTAAGTTTGCAGATGACACAACAGCGGTAGGCCTGATCACCGACAACGACAAGACATCATATAGGGAGGAGGTCAGAGACCTGGCAGTGTGGTGCCAGGACAACAACCTCTCCCTCAACGTGATCAAGATAAAGGAGATGATTGTGGACTACAGGAAAAGGAGGACCGAGCACGCCCCCATTCTCATCGACGGGGCTGCAGTGGAGCAGATCGAGAGCTTCAAGTTCCTTGGTGTCAAACTGTCATGGTCCAAACACACTAAGACAATCGTGAAGAGGGCACGACAAAACCTATTCCCCCTTAGGAGACTGAACAGATTTAGCATGGGTCCTCAGATCCTCAAAAGGTTATACAGCTGCACCATCGAGAGCATACTGACTGGTTRCATCACTGCCTGGTATGGCAACTGCTCAGCCTCCGACCATAAGGCACTACAGAGAGTAGTGTGTACGGCCCAGCTTCCTGGCATGCAGGACCTCTATACCAGGCGGTGTCAGAGGAAGGCCCTAAAAATTGTCAAAGACTCCAACCACCCTAGTCATAGACTGTTCTCTCTGCTACCGCACGGCAAGCGGCACCGGAGCACCAAGTCTAGGTCCAAAAGGCTTCTTAACAGCTTCTACCCCCAAGCCATAAGATTCCTGAACAGCTAATCAAAGGGCTACACAGACTCTTTTACGCTGCTGCTACTCTGTTTATTATCTATACATAGTCACTTTGTAACAGCTTTCTTCCTGGGCTGAAGGAGAGGACCAACATGCAGCGCGTTAGTGTTTAACATGTTTAATAGATGGTAAACTGTGAACACTTAACAACAATACAAAAACAACAAACGTGAAAGCCGAGACAGTCCTATCTGGTGCAGAACACAAACACAGAGACAGGAAACAATCACCCACAAAATCCCAACACCAAACAAGCCTCCTATATATGATTCTCAATCAGGGACAACGATTACCAGCTGCCTCTGATTGAGAACCATATTAGGCTGGACACAGAAACAGACAAACTAGACACACAACATAGAATTCCCACCCAGCTCACGTCCTGACCAACACTAAACAAGCAAAACACATAATAACTCTGGTCAGGACGTTACACACTTTAACTCTACCTACATGTACATACTACCTCAATTACCTCGACTAACCGGTGCACCCACACATGAACCACTGTATATAGCCTCTCTATTGTTATTTTACCGTCGCTGTTTAATTATTTGTTACTTTTATTTTCTATTTTTACATCATCTTAATCATATGCTTCTTAAAGCATTGTTGTTATTTTTCTTAAAAACGGTATTGTTGGTTAAAGGGCTTGTAAGTCAGCATTTCACTGTAAAGGTCTRCTACACCTGTTGTATTCGGCACATATGAGGAATAACATTTGATTGGCTAAAGTATTTGTTTGTTGTGGTTTACTCTCTTATTTGTTGAATGTTTTACAGTGCAGGAGGGCCCTAGTAGCACGGCGGTATAGTAATTACATCTGCCAATAGAGCAGTGGATGGATCCACAGGGGATCCTGGTCCAACACATGCCCAGAGTGGGCAGCAGGCAGCGGGTATGGAGAGGGCACAGCTGGCCCTGGCACTGCGTGGCGCCCAACACACTCTCCCATCACCATCACTGTGCAATACCCTCGGGGCTTTGGGTCACATGCAGACTGGACCAGAGTTATGACCAGAGCTGGCACAACCGGCACACTATGTCCTATATAGTGCACTACTTTTGACCAGGGCCCATAGGGTGGTGGACTATGTMGGGAATAGTGTGTCATTTAGGATGCATGTCCCAATACTGTAGCTGCCACAACTGCCACACTGGAGAATCACCCATCCACCCAACCAAACACCAGAGGGCATGGAGGCTCTCTCTCTCTCTCTTTCTACCCCAACCCCCTCTCTCTCTCTCCCTCTCTCTCTCGCTCTTCGCCTTTCTACACCAACCTCTTTTCTCTCTCCTCCCTTGCTACCCCCTACCCCATAACCTCTCCTCTTTCTCTCTCTCTCTCTCTTGCCGTCATTCTTCGCTTCCTTCTCCCTTCCTACCGCCTACCCGCCCCCTTTCATCTCTTATGCCTCCTTGCTCTTGCTCCCTCCCCCTTTCCTACCTCCTACTTCACCCTCTCTTCACCTTATCTATCTGACTCTTCCCTTATCTCTCTCTCTCCCTTCTACCCATAACCCCTCTCTCTCCTCTCCTCTCTCCTCTCCCTACTACCGATACCCCCTTCTCTCTCTCCCTCTCCTCCTTCCCTTTCTCACGCCATACCCCCTTCCTCTCTCTCCCTCCCTTTCTACCCCTACTCCCTCTCTCTCCCCTATCTATTCTATTCCTATTCTCTCTCTCTCCCTTTCTCATACCCCTCTCTCTCTTCCCTTACTTACCATACCCCTCTCTTCTCTCCCTCTCTCTCCTCCCTTTCTACCCCTACCCCCTCTTCTCTCTCCCTCCCTTTTTCTACCCCTACTTCCCCCTTCTCATCATCCCTATTCTATCTAATTTCTCTCCTATCTCTCTCTCTCGCCTTCTACCCATACCTCGTCTCCTCTCTCTCCCTCTCTCTCCTTCCGTCTTCTACCCATACCTCCTCTCTCTCTCCTCCCTCTCATTCATCTTCCCTTTCTACCCCACCCCCTCTCCTCTCTTCCCTCCCTCTTACCCTACTCCCTCTTCTCTCCCTGATCTATCTATCTCCCTATCTCTCTCTCCACTTCTACCCATACCTCGTCTCTCTCTCTCCCTCTCGTCTCTCCCTCTTTCTACCCATACCCCCTCTCTTCCTCTCTCCCTCTCTCTCTCCCTTTCTACCCAGTTTATACCCCCCTCTCTTCTCTCCCCTTTCTCCCCTTACCCCCCTTCTCCTCCTTCTCTCGCCTTCTCTCTCATCCCTTTCTACCCCTACCCCCTACTATCTCTCTCTCTCTCGCCCTTTCTACCCTACCCCCCCATTCTCTCTCTGCCAATAAGACTCACTCCTCTCTCTCTTCCAGGAGCTCAGCTGTGTGTCCCACACCCCACGGTGCGTCGAGCCCACTGTTCTCGGGGCCTGGGGCTTTGCCATGTGCCCCCGCGTGTCTTCATCTCCCAGCAAGCCGATGTTGACTATGGGAAAGGAGGCCCCACTTCCTCCGGCCTCCTCTGCCTCTCCTGACTAAACTCATGACAGCTCAACTCTTGATCTCTTTCCCTTCTCTTCTCGGTCTTCACCTTCCAGAAGCCTGCCTCTCATACTCTCCTGTTGTTCATCTGTTCTAAACTTTGCCATATGAAACGTTCCTGACTGTCATTCCTTTTCCAAGGCACTAATACCAGAATTTTTTCCCTTATTCTCCAGTGGCTATTAAATTAAAATGGAGAAATCATAGCTAGATCTCTCCATAAAAGCCTCGATTGAAAAGAGACAGCAAAAAAACAGAGTAATTAGATGGTTGTGTGTATAATCCCAAGAGACTCACACATCACAGCTATCCACGGCATTCATCACCTCCATGATGGATCCTTTCATTGTTCCACCCTTAGGTTATCTCCTTCCTCACACTTGCTCAAGTGGTGCTTTTACATTTTTCTCATGAAACAGAATATTGTACACAAGGGAGACTGTTTAAAACACAGCGAGGATATACGTCTGCCTGATAACCCACTCCAGACCAGCTAGAAGGACTCTTGCCCCCTGTTAACCCACTCCAGACAGCTAGCAAGAAGGACTCTGCCCGCCCTGTATAACCCCACTCCAGACAGCTTAGAAGGGACTCTGCTCCTGTATAAACCCACTCCAGACAGCTAGGACTCTGCCCCTGTTATAACCCACTCCAGACAGCTAGAAGGACTCTTGCACCTGGTATAAACCCACTCCAGACAGCTAGAAGGACCTGCCCCCGATAACCCACTCCAGACAGCTAGACTCTGCCCCTTGTATAACCCACTCCAGACAAGCTAGGACTCTTGCCCTGTATTAACCACTCCAGACAAGCTAGGACTCTGCCCCTGTATAACCACTCCAGACAGCCTAGGGACTCTGCCCCCTTGTATAACCCACTCCAGACAGCTAGAAGGACTCTGCTCCTGTTATAACCCACTCCAGACAAGCTAGACTCTTGCCCTGTATAATCCACTCCAGACAGCTAGGGACTCTGCCTCCTGTATAAACCCACTCCAGACAGCTAGAAGGACCTCTGCTCTGTATAACCCACTCCAGACAGCTAAGGGACTCTTCCCTGTATAATCCCACTCCAGACAGCTAAGGACTCTGCTCCTGTATAACCCACTCCAGACAAGCTAGACTCTTGTCCCTGTATAATCCACTCCAGACAAGCTAGAACTCTGCTCCTGTATAACCCACTCCAGACAGCTAGAAGGACTCTCCTCCTGTATAACCCACTCCAAGGACAGCTAGGACTCTGCTCCTGTATAACCCACTCCTAGGACAGTAGAAGGACTCTGCCTCCTGTATAACCCACTCAGAAGCTAGGAAGGAACCTCTGCCCCTGTATAACCCCATCCAGACAACTAAAGGGACTCTGCCCCCTGTATAACCCACTCCAGACAGCTAGAAGGACTCTGCCCCCTGTATAACCCACTCCAGACAGCTAGAAGGACTTACTTTGCCCCTGTATAATCCACTCCAGACAGCTAGAAGACCTGTCCTGTAAACCCACTCCAGACAGCTAGGAAGGACTCTGCCCCTGTATAACCCACTCAGACAGCTAGAGGACTCTGCCCCTGTAAACCCACTCCAACAACTGAGGGACTCTGCCCCCTGTATAACTCACTCCAGACAAGCTAGAAGGACTCTGCCCCTGTATAATCCACTCCAGACAGCTAGAAAGGACTCGCTCCTGTATAACCCACTTCCAACAAGCTAGGACTCTGCCTTGTATAACCCCACTCCAAGACAATAGAGGGACTCTGCCCCCGTATAAACCCACTCCAGACAGCTAGAAGGACATCGTGCCCTGATATAACCCACTCACAGACAAGCTAGTAAGACTCTGCGGCCCTGATAACCCACTCCAGACAGCTTTCTATGAAGACTCTGCTCCTGTATAACCCACTCCAGACAGCTAGAATGACTCTGGCCCCCTGTATAACCACTCCAGACAGTAGAAGACTCTCGGCCCCCCTGTATAACCCACTCAGACACTAGGCTCTGTCCCTGTATAATCCACTCCAGACAGCTAGGACTCTGCTCCTGTATAACCCACTCCAAGACAGCTAGAAGGAACTCTGCTCCTGTATAAACCCACTCCAGACAGTACATGTTCATTCTTCAGATAAGCTAGGTGCGGACACCCCACCCCATATCCCCCCCACAGTCATAGTCAGTACTTCATCTACAGATAGCGAAGGTGGAACAAACCACATATCATAGTCAGAGGTCAGTACATTCATCTAACAGATAGCTAGGGGGACAACCACATATCACAGTCATAGTCAGTACATTCATTACACGATAGCTAGGTGAGACAACCACATATTCACAAAGTCATAGTCAGTACATTCATCTACAGATAGCTAGGAGGGGACAACCCACATATCACAGTCATAGTTCAGTACATTCATCTACAATACTAGGTGGACAACCACATATCACATTCATAGTCAGTACATTCATCTTCAGATAGCTAGATGGGACAACCACATATCACAGTCATAGTCAGTACATTTTCATCTACAGATAGCTAGGTTGGGACAACCACATATCACAGTCATGTCAGTACATTCATCTTACAGATCTATAGATGGCCGTCTCTGTGTTTAGATGTCTGGCCGTCTCTGTGTTAGTGTCTGGGGGGCCCGTCTCTGTGATTAGTGTCTGGCCGTCTATGTGTTAGGGTCTGGCCGTTTCTCTGTGTTAGTTTTGGCCGTCCTCTGTGATAGCAAGTACACTTTGTCCAGAATAAAAAGGGGGGTGGTAAGACTGAGATGTTTGTTATTTAAGATATTCATTATCGTAGGGTTTGAGATGGTTTCCAGAAATGTCCATTGCACAAACAAGCCTTGGCCAGCAGGAAAGACCCACACAGCAAGAAACAGTTTTAGCGCCTATTGTACGCTTGACATCAACACACTGATATAATCTGATGATTGAGCCAGACACCGTAGGACTTTCTGATTAACAGTTGATCACAAACAACCTGAGGTCATTCAGGGTCTGTTGTCCTGGAGGCCAGAACTTACCCAGAACACACCAGAAACACACCAGAACACAACAGGAAACACACAAGAACCAACCCACACACTGCAAACAACACGCCAAACACACCCACAGCAGAACCACCACAGGAACACACCAGCGAACACACCAGCAAACCACACCCCAGAACACACCCCCAGAACACATTACCAAACGACCAAGTGAGCCCAGGGAAAATTACACCCCCAGAACACACCCACAGAACACACACAGAACACACCAGAAACACACCAGAACACACACAGGAACACACACCCAGAACACACCAAATAACACACACCAGAGCACCACACCAGAACACACGCCCAGAACCACACCCCAGAAGGAAAACCAACACCAAACACACCAGGGAACACACACAGAACACACCCCAAAGAACACACACCAGAAACACACACCAAACCACCACCAGAACCCAACACACCCAGAACACACCCCAAAACCACACCTCAGAAACACCAGAACACACACAACACACCAGAACACACCAAAACACACCAAGAAAAACACACACAGAACACACCCAGAACACACAACAGAACACACCAGAACCACACACAGAACACACCAGAACACACACGAAACACACACAGAACAACACCAGAACACACCAGAACACACCAGAAAATCCTTGGCCAGTAAAATTAAAGTATAAATCATAGAGGTGTGATTGGTCTTTCTACCATGTTGCTGTGTGCTGACCTCTAGAAGAGAGTAGTTTATTGTTCTACCTGTTGCTGTTGCCTTCTGCTCTAGAAGAGGTAGGTAGTTTATTGGTCTTACCAGTGTTGCTGTGTGGTGTTCTAGGAAGAGGTAGTTTATTGGTCTACCATGTTTGCTGGTGTTGCTGCTCTAGAAGAGGTAGTTTATTTGGTTCTACCATGTGCTGTGTGCTGTTCTAGAAGTATAGTTTGTATTGGTCTACCTGTTAGCATGTATACTGTGTGGTGTTCTGAAGAGAATGGGTAGTGTATTGGTCTACATTGTTGCTTGTCTGTTCTAGAAGAGGTAGATTTATTGGTGGTCTCTTCTACCATGTTGCTGTATTCTCTGTCGTGCGCTGTTCTAGAAGAGGTAGTTTATTGTTCTTTTTTCTGTTGGTGTTCTAGTATCGTCTTCTTTCTACCATGTGTTTGGTGTGTCTGCTCTAGAAGAGGGGTAGTTGGTTCTACCATGTGCCTTAGGTGTGCTGCTCTAGAGAAGAGTAGTTTATTTCTACACAGTTTGCTGTGTGCTGCTCTAGAAGAGGTAGTTATTGGTTTCTACCTTGTTGCTGTGTGACTGCCCTCTAGAAGATAGGGTAGTGATTGGTCTACCATGTGCTTGTGGTGCTCTAGAAGAGGTAGTTATTGGTCTACCATGTTGCTGTGTGGTGCTCTAGAAGAGTAGTTATTGTCATACCATGTTGCTGTGGCTGCTCTAGAAGAGGTAGTTTATTGGTCTTACCAGTTGCTGTGTGGTGCTCTAGAAGAGGTACAG
>NW_019946948.1:34685-50282 GCF_002910315.2 Salvelinus sp. IW2-2015 | reverse complement strand
TACTGTGTGTTGTGTTGTTGTGTGTGTGTTTACGTGTGTATATGTGTGTTGTGTGTCCACCTTGCAACCATTCACCGACAATCTGACTGCCACTGTGGGTAGAGTTAAGTCATAGGGCCTTCATCTTTAAAAAAAACCTTTATCTACTAGGCAAATCAGTTAAGAACAAAATCGTATTTACACGACAGCCTACCCCGACGCTGGGCCAATCGTCATGCAGCCTGGATTCAAACCAGGTACTGCGTGACGCCTCAAGCACTGAGATGCAGTGTCTTAGACCGCTGTGCCATCAGGAGCCCAAATGATAGAATAACAAACTTATACGAGTTCCACACGGCTGTATGGGGTGTCAGGTAGATATATAGAGGGCTGATGGTGAGGCAAGATGGGATACACACGGCTGTATGGGTGGTCAGGTATAGATATATAGAGGCTGATGGTGAGGCAAGATGGGATACACACACGTGTATGGGGTGGTTATGTAGATATATAGAGGGCTGATGGTGAGCAAGATGGGATACACACGACTGTATGGGTGGTTATGTAGATATATAGAGGGCTGATGGTGAGGCAAGATGGGATACACACGACTGTATGGGGTGGTTATGTAGATATATAGAGGGCTGATGTGAGGCAAGATGGGATACACACGGCTGTATGGGTGTTATGTAGATATATAGAGGGCTGATGGTGAGCAAGCTGGTCTTCAGAGAAAAAAAACAGTACCTTTGTTGAGAACAGGTAATCTACCCTGAAATGCCTGAAAGACACTATAGGTTAGAGCACATACATACAGACATACATCAGCATTTGAAAACAGTGGCCAGGTTAACAAGCATGGATTGCTGTCATACCTTGTCCATTACAAGGTAAAGAAACCAATGTGTCATTTGTCATTTAGGTGGACTATCTAAATGGACATAGTTGTGTCTTCCCAATACAATACACTGGATGTGATTTGCAACACAATCTCCATTACTCAACCATACATCATCATCATCGTCTGGGATAACTTGACAAGATCGTTTTCCAACATGAACTCTTTCAAAGCTTCATCCTGCTTTCTGAATCTTTTCCAGTACCTCCTTTTCTGAAATGATCCATGTTCTAAGATGTTTTTTCATTTTTAGATGTTCTCATTTATTCTTAACTGTTTCCCAGACTGCTGTCAAGGCTGCACTGAATGAGGGCTTCCATTCCTCTAACAGGTGTCTGATAAAATGGTAAATTAAATCACGCGAATGGAGGCCTGTCAAGGCTTCTCTGGTGAACTTGGTCAGTATTTCAACATTGTTTCTGTTCATCATCTCGATCAGAAAGTTCTCCAGTATGGTGAAGAGAGGGATGGCATACTCAATCACACTCTTCACTCCTTCATSTTYGWAGGGAAACCCTCCAGTGTGCATGGATATCACCTGGCAGGACTCATCAAAGACTGGGGAGCCAGAAGCTCCATGGAAGAGAAAGGTGTCATAGGTCATTTCAGTGCTGTCTGGTTTCATGAGCATGTCATACTTCTCTCTATTCTCTTCTATGGATGTATTGATCAGCATATCCATTCTGTCATTTTTCCCAGTCTCTCTTCGGAAAGCCTCACCTCTTYTTTCTCTCTCAATAATGGTGGTGAAGTCCATTTTTTTCTCTCCTCCACCTGGGTGTCCAATGAGACAGACTCTACCTGTCTTTGGATCTGGGCTAGATCTACAGAGAAGACCGGTGGAGGTGTCAACGTCCTGAAGCTCTAGTACAGCAAAGTCCACATGTCGWYYRYAKKYGWCAWMWSYCMATTGAAAGTCAATGAYCTCTGGTTTYACCTCAATCACCTTCACACCTGAACCATTGGGATTTTCTTTGTTGAATGTGGCAGTTACTTTGGCTAATATCTGGTAATTTCTATCAACATACGCGATTTTATCTTTAATAAACAAATGTGCATTTGTCAGAATGTAATGATCAAACAGCAAGAAGCCAGTGCCTTGCTTGACCCCCTCGACAATGATCATACAGACTGAGTCACTCAGTTCCATCAGCTTCTTAACTGTGTAGACTTCAGAGAACCCCTTGGTGCTCTTTCCAAATTCCCCCCTTAAATGACTTAGTACCCCAGAATATTTCTTCTTATAGTACCTCTTCTTCATCTGTTTCACAAAATCAGCAAACTGGTGGCGAAGAATCTTCAAAGTCTCAGCAGAATCTGGCACTGTGACTGAATGTTTCTGTTTTTTGGGGGGCTCCCCTGCAGCTGATGTTTCAATGCTTGTGTTAGACATGGGGAGTTGTATGGAGTTAGTCTCGTCTTCTTTCTGAAGGTTAGAGCCAGCTTGTGGAGGGGCAGTTGGAGCCTGTGTGGCGTTTCTCTCTTCCAGGATCATTTTGAAGGTTTGTTTATCCAGACAGTCAACTAGTACATTCATCTCAACATACCTCGGTTGATCTGATTCCGATTCAACGAGAGTGAAAGTTTGAATGAACACATTGTCATGGAAGCGTCCATCTCTTGTTAGTGCCGTCTCCACYGTCTTGAAATCAATGAAAATGACATTAATATGAATGCGCATACACTGCCTTGGGAGATTATTCAGACCCCTTGACTTTTTCTACATTTTGTTATGTTTCAGCCTTATTCTCAAATGTATTAAATAAAAAAGATCCTCAGCAATCTACACACAATACCCCATAATGATGAATCAAAAACGGGTGTAGAAATGATTAAAAATTTATTGAGAAAAAAACAACAGCAATACCTTATTTACATAAGTATTCAGACCCTTTGGTATGAGACTCAGAATTGAGACAGAATTGTGTCGAAGCACAGATCTGGGGAAGGGTACCAAAACATTTCTGCAGCACTTGGGTGCCTAAGAACACAGTGGCCTCCATCATTCTTAAATGGAAGAAGTTTGGAACCACCAAGACTCTCCATAGTGCTGGCCGCCCGGCCAAACTGAGAAATCGGGGGAGAAGAGCCTTGGTCGGGGAGGTGACCAAGAACCCTATGGTCACTCTGACAGAGCTCTAGAGTTCCCCTGTGGAGATGGGAGAAGCTTCCAGAAGGACAACCATCTCTGCAGTACTCGACCAATCAGGCATTTATGGTAGAGTGGCCAGATGGAAGACACTCCTCAGTAAAAGGCACATGACAGCCAGCTTGGAGTTTGCCAAAAGGCACCTAAAAACTCTCAGACCATGAGAAAAAATATTATTTGGCCTGAATGCCAAACGTCACTTCTGGAGAAACCTGGAACCATCCCTACGGTGAAGCACTGTGGTGGTGGCACATCATATTGTGGGGATGTTTTTCAGCGGCAGGGACTGGGAGACTAGTCAGGATCGAGGGAAAGATGAACGGAGCAAAGTACAGAGAGATCCTTAATGAAAACATGCTCCAGAGCGCTCAGCCCCTCAGACTGGGGTGAAGGTTCACCTTCCAACGGACAACGACCCTAAGCACACAGCCAAGACAACGCAGGAGTGGCTTCGGGACAAGTCCCTGAATGTCCTTGAGTGGCACAGCCAGAGCCCGGACTTGAACCCAATCGAACATCACTGGAGAGACCTGAAAATAGCTGTGCAGCAACGCTCCCCATCCAACCTGACAGAGCTTGAGAGGCTCTGCAGAGAAGAATGGGAGAAATTCCCCAAATACAGGTGTGCCAAGCTGTGCGTCATACCAAGAAGACTCTAGGCTGTAATCGCTGCCAAAGGTCAACAAAGTACTGAGTAAAGGGTCTGAATAGTTATGTAATGTGATATTTCCGTTTTCTTTTATATAAATTAGAAACAATTTCGAAAAACATTTTCACTCATTATGGAGTATTGTGTGTAGATCGATGAGAAGAAAAAAAACAATTTAATCAATTTTAGAATCAGGCTGTAACGTAACAAAATGTGGAAAAGGTCAAGGGGTCTGAAACTTTCCGAAGGCAATGTATGTACACTTACATTGACACATAGGTGTACACTGAATATACATGACTACACAAAAATAAACAAATTGCAATGCACTTATTTTACTCATATCTATAGTATTTATTCAATATTATATTGTAGACTCGCAAAAAACATGTTTTTAATTTTATATGACTTAAAAGCAATATACTCAAAAATAGCTAATTTTGTATTGCCTCCATACAGTTGAAGTCAGAAGTTAACATGCACTTATGTTGGAGTCATTAAAACTCGTTTTTCAACCGCTCCACAAATTTCTTGTTAACAAACTATAGTTTTGGCAAGTCGGTTAGGACATCACTTTGTGCATGACACAAGTAATTTTTCCAACAATAGTTTACAGACGATTATTTCACTGATAATTCACTGTATCACCAATTCCAGTTGGTCAGAATTTACATACACTAAGATGTCTGTGCCTTTAACAGCTTGGAAAATTCCAGAAAATGATGTCATGGCTTTAGAAGCTTCTGACAGGCAAATTGACCTAATTTGAGTCAATTGGAGGTGTACCTGTAGATGTATTTCAAGCCTACTTCAAACTCAGTGCCTATTGCTTGACATCATGGGAAAATCAAAAGAAATCAGCCAAGACCTAGAAAAAAATGTAAACCTACCGTCGTTGTTCATCCTCTAGAGCAATTTCCAAACGCCTGAAGGTACCTGTCGTGGCTGATCAATGAGTTGGGTATTATTGATAAGATGTTTTATTTTCATCATATGCTTCTGAGATACTTGTCATTAGAATGGTGCCCTTGGACTATTTGGTTGGCAGTTGCATTTTCCCTTCTGAGCTAGGACTTAGTCACTTGGGTCCCAGAGAGGGGAGAGGTCAGGCTTGTCTTCATATGTCAATGTATCTGTTAAACCATGTGGTGCTATGTAGAATATCAGTGGGGGAAGGAGTAAGGCAGTGTTTGGAACCATTGTATGTCCCCTCTGAGGTTGCCCTTATCTTGATCTGGTATATGACCTAAGAGGCTCACTGTCTTCAGTGAGTTGTCCAGGTTTGGGAGTATCTAGGATTGACAGTTGATATATGCCATTGGATGAGGAAATGTTTTGGTAGACAGTGAAGTACCAAGCATGAGATTGAAACCTTGTCTTGGGAGATCAAACTGAACAATGATTATAGCTGATGCTGTCTAGCATTGGGATACTCCTCTTTCAAGTAAGACGTTCTTTGTAAGTTGAGAGGGGTGTACTTGGCTATAAATGAAACTAAGAATTGTTTTGTAAGCACTCTCAGAGAATTCATTGATAGACACTGAATTGATCTGAGAGTCAAAAAAGGGCTTTGGTGAAGGTTATATATTATTAAAGATGGAATATATAATTTAACTCTTGACTTGTGTGTGGTTGTCTCTCTCTCTCTCCTTTATTGAGTAATACAGGAAATTACCACGACATACCCCACTCATCTATACAAACAATAGTACGCAAGTATAACACAATGGGACATGCAGCCGTCATACAACTCAGGAAGGAGACGCGTTCTGTCTCCTGGAGATGAACTACTTTGGTGCGAAAAGTGCAAATCAATCCCGACAACACAAAGGACCTTGTGAAGATGCTGGAGGAAACAGGTACAAAAGTATCTATATCCACAGTAAAATTAGTACAATATCGACATAGCCTGAAAGGCCACTCAGCAAGGAAGAAGCCACGGCTCCAAAACAGTCATAAAAAAGCCAGACTATGGTTTGCAACAGCACATCGTACAAAAGATCGTACTTTTTTGGAGAAATGTCTCTCTGGTCTGATGAATCAAAATTAAACTTTGGCCATAATGACCATCGTTATTTTTGGAGGAAAAGAAGGACCGCTTACAAGCCGAAGAACACCATCCCAACCGTGAAGCGCGGGGTGGCAACATATGTTGTGGGGTGCTTTGCTGCAGGAGGACTGGTGCACTTCACAAAATAGATGGCATCATGAGGAAAGAAAATTAGGTGGATATATTGAAGCACAATCTCAAGACATCAGTCAGGAAGTTAAGGCTGGGTCGCCAACGTGTCTTCGATGGACAATGACCCAAGAATACTTCCAAAGTTGTGGCAAAATGGCTTAAGGACAACAAAGTCAAGGTATTGGAGTGGCCATCACAAAGCCCTGACCTCAATCCCATAGAAAATTTGTGGGCAGAACTGAAAAAGCGTGTGCGAGCAAGGAGCCTACAAACCTGACTCTGTTTCACCACTCTGTCAGAAGGAATGCAAAATTCACCCAACTATTCTGGGAAGCTTGTGGAAGGCTACCCGAAATGTTTGACCCAAGTTAAACAATTTATAGGCAATGCTACCAAGTACTAATTGAGTGAATGTAAACTTCTGACCCACTGGGAATGTGATGAAAGAAATAAAAGCTGAAATAAATCACTCTCTACTATTATACTGATATTTTACATTCTTAAAATAAAGTGTGGATCCTAACTGATCTAAGAAAGGACATTTTTACAAGAATTAAATGTCAGGAATTGTGAATAACTGAGTTTAAATGTATTTGGCTAAGGTGTAGGTAAACTTCCGACTTCAACTGTACATACTATTTGTATGGCTTCCTGCTAGAGAGTAGAGAGTACTCATGGTGGACATTTAGAGCTACAGAGCCTCAGAACGTATTCTATTCATACCTGTTGACAAATTCCACATTTTGTTGTGTACAGCCTGAATTCAAAATGGATTCATTTGATGTTTTTTTCTCAACCATCTACACACAATACCCCATAATGACAAAGTGAAAACATGTTTTTAGACATTTTTACAAATGTATTGAAATGAAATACAGAAATCTCATGTATATGAGTATTCACACCCCTGAGTAAATACTTTGCAGAAGCACCTTTGGGGATATTACAGCTTTGAGTCGTCTTGGATATGCCTGTATCAGCTTTACACATCTGGATTTGGAATTGTCTCCCATTCTTTCTTGCAGATTTTCTCAAGCTCTGTTAAGTGAACAGCAAATCTTCAAGTCTTTCCACCAATTTCAATGGGATTCAAGTCTGGCTGTGCAGGGCCACTCAATGACTTTAACATTCTTGTTCTGAAGTCATTTCAGCGTTGCTTACAGCGTTGGCTGTATGCTTGGGGCATTGTCCTACTAGAACGTAAATCTCGCCCCAGTTTAAGGTCATTTGCACTCTGAAGCAGGTTCTCATCAGGCCAAAGAGTAAAATATTTGTCTCAGACAACAGAATCTTTTGCCTTATGACTCAGAGTCTTTCGTGTGCCTTTTGGCAAACTCCAGGCCTGCTGTCACGTGCCTTTTTCTCAGGAGTGGCTTCCATCTGGCCACTCTCCCATAAAGCCCAGATTGGTGAAGTGCTGTGAGACTGTTGTCCTTCTGGCAGGTTCTCCCATCTCAGCCAAGGAACTCTGTATTTCTGTCAGAGTGGTCATTGGGTTCTTGGTCACCTCCCTGACCAAGGTCCTTCTTTCCCCGGTTGATCAGTTTGTTTTACTTCCATATGTTTTCCATTTCCTAATGATGGAGACCGCTGTGCTCTTGGAAACGTTCAACATTCTAGAAATGATTTTTATACCCTTCCCCAGATATATGCCTCATTACAATTCTATCTTTGAGATCTACGGACAGTTCCTTGGACTTCATGGTTTAGTTTCTGCTCTGACATGCACTGTGAACTGTGGACCTTATAGACGTGTGTTTTTCTTAATCAAGTCCAAACAATTGAATTGGCCACAGGTGGACTCCAATCAAGTTGTAGTGATCTCAGGATAATCAAAGGATATGGGATGCACCTGAGCTCAATTTGGAGTGTAATAGCAAAGGGGTGTGAATACTTATGTAAATGAGATATTTCTGTATATTTATTTTCAATATATTTGTAAAATTTTTCGAAAAACATGTCTTCACTTGTTCATTATGGGGTACTGTGTTTAGATGGGTGAGAAAAAAAACCATTTTATCCATTTTGAATTCAGGCTGTAATACAACAACTGTGGAATAAGTCAAGGGGTATGAATACTTTCTGACAGCTCTGTATGTTTCCAGCCATGCATTATTCAATTAGCACTGTGCTTTCATAATATATGCCATTTAGCAGAAGATTTTATCCACAAAATATACATTTCTCTAATTTAATAAATAATTATCTGTTACTTTTATTATGAAAATTGAAAACAAAAAAAATGAAAACAAAACATAAATTGATCAAACCAATACTTCATGGTTGATTACAAATGAATGTGTTATAAACATTATACTTACCATGCGATCATTAGGCTCAGTCATCTTCATCTTCTTCCTCTTTTGATCTGGCGATGAATCACTCTGGAAGAGAAAAATAACAGAAGTTTGAAGGTTCTAAAGAAAATACAATATGGACTTTCAGAATATGAAATACCATGTTGATCATGATAATATGGATACACATACACTACATGACCAAAAGGATCTGGACAACCCTTCTACATACACACCACAATATGTGGATACCCCTTCAAATTAGTGGATTCAGCTATTTCAGCCACACCTGTTACTGACAGGTGTATAATATTGAGCAAACAGCCATTCAAACGCCATGGACAAACATTGACAGTAGAATGGCCCATACTGAAAAGCTCAGTGACTTTCAACGTGGCACCGTCATAGGATGCCACCTTTCCAACAAGTCAGTTTGTCAACATTTCTGACCTGCTAGAGCTTCCCCGGTCAACTGTAAGTACTGTTATTGTGAAATGGAAATATCTAGGAGCAACAACGGCTCAGCTGCAAAGTGGTAGGCCACACAAGCGCACAGAACGGAACACATAAAAGCACGTAAAAATTGTGTCCTTGGTTGCAACACTCACAACCGAGTTCCAAACTGCCTCTGCAAGCAACATCAGCTCAAGAACTGTTCGTCGGGAGCTTCATGAAATGGGTTTCTATGGCCGAACAGCCACACACAAGCCTAAGATCACCATGTGCAATGCCAAGCATTGGCTGGAGGGGTGTAAAGCTCGCCGCCATTGGACTCTGGAGCAGTGGAAAGGCGTTCTTTGGAGTGATGAATCATGCTTCACCATCTGGCAGTCCGACAGACAAATCTGGGTTTGGCAGATGCTAGGAGAACGCTACCTGCCCGAATGCATAGTGCCAACTGTAAAGTTTGATGGAGGAAGAATTGTCACACCCTGATCTGTTTCACCTGTCTTTGTGATTGTCTCCACCCCCCTCTAGGTGTTGCCCATCTTCCCCATTATCCCCTGTGGATTTATACCTGTGTTCTCTGTTTGTCTGTTGCCAGTTCCTTTAGTTTGTCAAACCTACCAGCGTTTGTTTCCCTGCTCCTGTCTGTTTTCCTGCTCCTGTATTCTAGTCCCTCCCGGTTTTGACCGTTCTGCCTTCCCTGACCCTTAGACTGCCTGCCCTGACCCTTAGACTGCCTGCCCTGACCCTTAGACTGCCTGCCCTGACCCTTAGACTGCCTGCCCTGACCCTGACTGCCGTTTTGTACCTCCCCCCTTCTGGATTACTGACCCTGAGACTACCCGCCGTTCTAAACCCTTACACCCTCTCTGGATTACTGACCCTGAGCCTGACTGCCGTTTTGTCCCCCCCCCCCGCTCCCCCCCCGTTCTGACTTTACATGACCCTGAGACTACCCGCCATTCTGGACCCTTTACAGCCCTCTCTGATTATTGACCCCTGCCTGCCTTGACCTGTTGTTTGCCTGCCCCTGTGTTGTAAAAAGTCTTGTTACTCTACATCGTCTGCATCTGGTCTTACCTAAACATGAATAAGAATAATGGTCTGGGGCTGTTTGTCCATGGTTCGGCGTAGTGAAGATAAATCTTAACGCTATAGCATACAATGACATTCTAGAAATTCTGTGCTTCCAACTTTTGTGGCAACAGTTTAGGGAAGGCCCTTTCCTGTTTTAGCATGACTATGCCTCCGTGCACAAAAGCTTGGTAAATCAGAGAATTGTTTGTTGAGGTCGGTGTGGAAGAACTTGACTGGCTTGCACAGAGCCCTGACCTCAACCCCATCGAACACCTTTGGAGATTGGAAACGCTGACTGCGAGCCAGGCCTAACTCGCCCAACATCAGCGCCCAACCTCACTAATGCCTCTTGTGGTGAATGGAGCAATCCCCTGCAGCAATGCTTTCCAACATCTAGTGGAAAGCTTCCCAGAAGAGTGACGGCTGTTATTAGCAGAAATGTTCCAACATCTTTGGGAAAGCCTTCCCCAGAAGAGTGGAGGCTGTTATAGCAGCAATGTTCCAACATTTTGGAAAGCCTCAGCAAAAGAGGAGGCTGTTATAGCAGCAAGGGTGGGACCAACTCCATATAATGCAATGATTTTGAATGAGATGTTCGATGAGCAGTGTCCACATACTTTTGGTCATGTTTGGGGTGGCAGGTAGCCTAGTGCTAGTTGTCATTCATATCAGGCATCCTGAACAACAACTTTRATTTGATCAAAAATAGTMAATATGATGCTTTTATTATGTGACCCATCAAAAGGCATGCATAGATTGCAACTAAAACAAAAAATTACTTATTTTTCACAAATACATGTATTWACTTACATTGCTGTCAAGAGGCTCAGATTTCACCATGGCTGCYATTKGACCTGTGAAATCATTATTCAAAAAAATATTATTTGATAATTTATGGTTGACAATAACAGGTAGGTTGCAGGGTTTTTAATAAAGAGCAAAATACTGCAAGATACACCAGTACCTTTCTTCTGTCTTCGGCTTGTAAAATAGACACAACAAGCCTACTGTATTGCCAGCTCCGAATGGCACTCAATGAGTTAAGTTGACTCCAACTAGTTGCAAAGTAAGTTGTGATTGTATAGTATCCTACAGCTTGTAGGTTTATTTATTCTCCAATTAGAAGTGACTGGCAGACACAAGTGAAAACAATTCATTCAARAAAGGAATTGATTGATTAACAGAKGTCTGTGATGGCTATCTTAGTGGGACTAGCATCAACACAATGCCAAAGACTTGAGACTTTACTTTCATCAAACTTCATTGTTCYAATTCTGATTCTGGTGTTTCTTCACTGAAGTCAATCTCAACCTTTGTTGTTAGCAACTACAGCTTTCATTGGTAACTCTCTAGGATAATGTGTAGATGCTCAACAAAAGAAACACTGCTGTTGTGTTCCCCTGATGTACAGACCACTGATGTTCTGCTGTTGTGTTCCCCTGATGTACAGACCACTGATGTTCTGCTGTTGTGTTCCCCGAACGAAGTAGATCGAACACATGTACGAACGAACAGTTTTATCAGTGAAGAGTAGCCTCACACTGTACAGAACACAGTTTATCAGTGAAGAGTAGCCTACACTGTACAGAACACAGTTTATCAGTGAAGAGTAGTGTACATCGTGATACATGAAGACAATGAATCAAAGGGAAGACAGTCAATTGCGTTGTGACACAGGTAAAATCTATGGTCACTGTGGTTTTTCTTTTATTTAGAGAGGAATATTTTAATTTCTGATCATTCTATCTGGGTATAACTTGAGTCCTCCCAGTGGTTTCCTATTGAAATGCATTATACCTATTGTTGCAGTAGTAGGAGGCAAAGTGGTCGTTTTGTCTCTCACATCTGGTCACTTCTATGAACGAACTGCTGTATAATCCTCATTCTTTGTCGAGAGACAGCCTACAGGGACGTAGCTCTTCCTGCCGTCTTTCTTTGTCTGTTTTCAGGTATGATTACTAGTACAATCACAATGTCACATATATAGTTAATGGACGAGGTTAGCTAAATGTAGACGAGTCTGTTATGTGAGAGTTGTGAAGGTGTACGGTTAATATAACCGAGTAGAACAAGGCTTAGTTTTCCGGACTGTAGGCTAGTTGTTGTGAAAGTGGGGGGGGGAACTGGTTCAAGTAGAAACACAATGTCGAGGGCTGGAAGTGAAATGGAAGTGAGTGAGGACGAGTTAAGTGAAGTGGAAGGTGTAGTGAAGACCTCGGGAACCTGAGCCTCACATAAACGGACATGTTAAAGAAGAATCTGGTCCAGTAGGAGGGACATTTTTGGAGAGTAGATCCTGGCCTTTTTGCGGGTCCATTTGTTTTTTGGCGGGTTCTTTGTAGTTTCAGTGTGGTGTAAAATGAGTTGAGTCAGAAGGTAATCTGTAGTGGGCTTGTGATGTGTACTTCTTCGCCTTGGAGGGACTGGCGCTCAATATCACGCAACTCGGGACAAGATCGGTTATTTGATTTGCTCTTAGGAACAGAGCGCCTTGAAAGGAGTGATTACCGGGGGAGCTGTAAATGTGAAGGAGAACCAGTTGAGGGGAAGATTCCCGGTGTGTGATACTTCTCGTTTGGTGCGATGTAGTCAGGGTGGAGTGAATGGTGAGACAGAAGAGTCAGTAGCTTTATTCAGACCAGATTGTTTTACTGGGAGAGGTCGGGTAATGGTAATGTTCTGTGCCTAATTTAATGCAAAACCCAGCACTTTAGTTGAAAACACAAGCTCTTTTCAGGTTGTGAAAATATTAACAAATATTAGGGACACACTGCCGCACCTAAAACGCTCCGCCAGCGCTGAGATTACCATTGCATTAGGTTTGTTTAAATAGAGCCCTGAATGTCACATTAACGGTGCGTTCGTAAATTCACTCTGGCTATCTACTCCGATTTCAGAGCACTCTCTCCGAGTGTGTCAGAGAGCAGAATAACTGTTGAATTTAATAAGAACTTCAACACACGTTGAATATGGCCGGTGTCGGCAAAAAAGCGTAGTTTATGTGCCAACAGCACACTTACCGTCACCAACGCCTGCTGGATAATATGAAAACAGCCTTACCAGCTCTGCTAGGGTGAGTAAAATTACAGAGTGAGGTGTTCTCTCATTTGTGTCTGGAAGTAACTAGCAAGCTAGCCATCGTTAGCCAGTTAGCTTGGGTGCTTGACTACCGTTGTGAGGGCAGAACGCTCAGATCAACGCTACTCCTCGACCGAGAACGTCCAGTGTAGAGCGAAACGCTCTGAATTTACGAGACGGCGCAATCTGAACAAACTCGAATTTTACGAACGGGTCTGACCAACTCTGAAATCAACGAATCTCATGGAATTTACAAACGGCATCTGCAACACTTATCAGACTCAATCCAAGACACTTATTTACGAACGGGCAATCCTGACAACACTTCCGTGAATTTACATAAACGGGCAATGCTGACAACACTCTGAATATACTGACAGGATACTCTGACAATTGCTCTGAATTTACCCAAACATGCCACTCGCAACTCCAGATTGAATTAACCCAACTTGCCAGCGCGAACCACTCTGGCACTCAGCCATGATTGAATTTACCCAATGCCAGCGCGCACTCTGGCACTCCAAGATTGAATTTACCAACGCCAGCGCGCACCTCTGGCACTCCAAGATTGAATTTACACAACTGCCAGCGCGCACTCCTGGCACTCCAGATTGAATTACCAACTGCCCAGCGCGCACTCTGGCACTTCCAGATTGAATTACCAACTGCCCCTGTGTTGTTACACAATAAGTAGTTAGGAGGTATAACACAAGTAATCAATCCAAAACCTTATCAATAATTGACACACTTGTCTTTTGAACACAGCTATGCGTCCTCTTACAGTTGTACGGACTAGTAGGGTTGGTGTAATAACCACAAGTTTAATCAATTCATGTCTCATAAGAGACTGTTTGGTTCACATTTGAGTAATCATTTGGCATTCACATTCGTTAAATACACGTATTTACAATACACAGTCTATGACTGAACAAAAACTTCTAAAAATTAATTTCTTGGTTAAAGCAAATTCCAAAGCAGTTAAAACAAGGCAGGTAAAAGGCACCGACAATGAGATAACGAAGAATACAAAAAAAAAAACAAAAATAAGAATAATATATAAATATAACCGCACATACCCCGTACCAATAATATAGCACCAACAAGACAGTTGCCTCAAAACCGTATTATGGTTATAGATCTTTAACAGGACCTTTCCAAGAAAAGATTGAGAGGTGGACGGCAAAGAGTATAAGTTACCGCTCTGACTCACGGGACGAAAAGAGAACAATTTATACAGCACCCTAAATATATGGCACTTACGTTGATTCACCAACACGTTTGGAGACATTAGCAGAGCTTTACGCTCTAAAGACAGACTTTGGCACAAAGAAGTAACTGAGGGCGGAGAGTAATGTTCAATGACTCACTGTCCATGCCGGAAAAGGCAAAATACAAACAATAAAATAAAAAAGCAGACAAAACAAAGTGCTGTTAGACAGGCTTCGACAAAAAAAAAATAGTGGGCAGAGAAATTTATGCTACTGCATGGGGGAGGGCGTTTAATACAAAGTATCGATATAAATATGCAGTGAAAATCACCACAACAGTGTACATTACGGATTTAGGAACAGCGACACTTCCAGAAGTAAGGCAAGAAGCAGGTAATGGGCAGGTAATGTTATGCTTAACTGCCATTGGGGGGGGCGTTCATAGTACAGTACGCATATATAGCAGTGTCACCAACAGATGTCTGGTTACGACAGGACCTTTCCAAGAAAGTGAGGGCTGGGGACAGGATAATGATTCATGCTTACTGCATGGAAAGAGGGGGGGATTAGGAGGCGTATTTAACAAGGTACGCAATACATAATACACACACCGTCAAAATGTTTTAGACACCTGACTCATCTCAAGGGAATAAGGAATAGAATAAGCCAAAGCTGTCATCAAAGTGCAAAATAAAAAAAAAAAAAAAATGTTTTATTGCAAATGTAAAACTAGGCTAAGTCAAGTTACAGAACAAATTCCTTGAATATACAATGACGCCTAACCCGGATGACGCTGGGCCTAACCCGGATGACGCTGGCCTAACCCGGATGGGCTGGCCTAACCCGGATGACGCTGGCCTAACCCGGATGACGCTGGGCCTAAACCCGATGACGCTGGCCAATTGTGAATTGCTAATTACAATGACGGTTGGTCTTGTTATGTTCATGTCTTTACATCAGGTCATTATATTAATACAATTAAAAATGGTGAATACATGTACAGGTGGAAATTTATTTCACAAAATGTTCTGAAACAAAGGGGAAGAGATCCGTATCTAAAATGTGTCCCCCTCCAAATCACATTTGATCTTCATAACTAGTCTACTCTTATAGTGAGAACCCATTTATAATTGATATGTGATGTGTTTCTTTTTGTCACGCTGTAAACTTTTCTGTTGAGTCCCATTAAATGATGTTCAATTCATGAACCACTCCTAGTTTGTTGCAGCCTGATCCACCATCTACCGCTGAAAAGAGAGCACAAAGTCAAAGGATCCTCGGTACGACACACAGACGTTGAAAAATACACCTTTTAGGTTGAAAAGACGTCTCTTAACCAATCACTGCAAGACATATCATATCATAAACCACAACAGTCTCAGACAGAACAGTGGCCTTACATAAGGGACACAACAGCAGAACATCAGTGGCCTTACATCAGGGGACACAACAGCAGAACATCAGTGGTCTGTACAATCAGGGAACACAACAGTAGAACATCAGTGGCCTGTACATCAGGGGACACAACAGCAGAAATCAGTGGTCTGTACATCAGGGGAACACAACAGCAGAACATCATGGTCTGTACATCAGGGGAACACAACAGCAAAGTACATCAAGTGATCTGTAATCA
>NW_019946948.1:33899-34660 GCF_002910315.2 Salvelinus sp. IW2-2015 | reverse complement strand
CCGGACTGTAGGCTAGTTGTTGTGAAAGTGGGGGAGGGGGGAGACTGGTGTCAGTAGAAACACAATGTCGAGGGCTGGAAGTGAAATGGAAGTGAGTGAGGACGAGTTACGTGAAGTGGAAGGTGTAGTGAAGAGCTCGGGAACCTGAGCCTCACATAAACGGACATGTTAAAGAAGAATCTGAAAACTAAGCCTTGTTCTACTCGGTTATATTAACCAGTACACACTTCACAACTCGTATACAGACTCGTCTACATTTAGCTAACCTCGTCCAATTACTATTATGCGACATTGTGTATTTGTACATAGTACCAACCTGTAAAACAGGAGACAAGATGCGGCAGGATAACGTTTTCGTCTGTCCCGTTAGGCTTCTCTCGGAAGAATGAGGAAGTTACAGCAGTTCGTTCATAGAAGTGACCAGATGTGAAGACAAAACGTACCATTTGCCTCCTACTACTGGCAACAATAGGTATAAGTGCATTTCAATAGGAAACCACTGGGAGGACTCAAGTTATACCCGGAATGAATCAGAAATTAAAATATTCCTCTTAAATAAAAGAAAAACACACATGACCATAGATTTTACCTGTGTCACAAACGCAATTGATGTCTTCCCTTTGATTCATTGTTCTGTACAGTGTCGACTACTCTTCACTGATAAACTGTGTTCTGTACAGTGTAGGCTACTCTTCACTGATGAACTGTGTTCTGTACAGTGTCGACTACTCTTCACTGATAAACTGTGTTCTGTACAGTGT
>NW_019946948.1:23989-30013 GCF_002910315.2 Salvelinus sp. IW2-2015 | reverse complement strand
AGGCTACTCTTCACTGTAAACTGTGTTTGTACAGTGTAGGCTACTCTTCACTGATAAACTGTGTTCTGTACAGTGTAGGCTACTCTTCACTGATAAACTGTGTTCTGTACAGTGTAGGCTACTCTTCACTGATAAACTGTGTTCTGTACAGTGTAGGCTACTCTTCACTGATAACATGTGTTCTGTACAGTGTAGACTACTCTTCACTGATAAACTGTGTTTCTGTACAGTGTAGACTACTCTTCACTGATAAACTGTTTCTGTACAGTGTAGGCTACTCTTCACTGATAAACTGTGTTCTGTACAGTGTAGGCTACTTTTCACTGATAAACTGTGTTCTGTACAGTGTAGGCTACCTCTTCACTGATAAACTGTGTTTCTGTACAGTGTAGACTACTCTTCACTGATAAACTGTGTTCTGTACAGTGTAGTCTACTCTTCACTGATAAACTGTGTTCTGTACAGTGTAGACTACTCTTCACTGATAAACTGTGTTCTGTACAGTGTAGACTACTCTTCACTGATAAACTGTGTTCTGTACAGTGTAGGCAGAGTGGAGGAGGAGAGTCAGGATGTGTTGTAGGAGAAATAAGTCAAAACTCAAACTGCCTGGAAAATTAACATGCTCCATAACACATGATTGAGGGAGAATATTTGCACTGAAGGCTACGTTTTATTGAAAAGTAAAAAGCACAGACATGCACTGAGTGTACAAAACATTAAGAACAGCTCCTCTTTCCATGACAGACTGACCAGGTGAATCCAGGTGAAAGCTATGATCCCTTATTGATGTCACTTGTTAAATGCATCACTGTAGATGAAGGGGAGAAGACAGGTTAAAAAGAAAATTGAGACATGGATTGTGTATGTGTGCCATTCAGAGGGTGAATGGGTAATACAAAAGTTTGAAGTGCCTTTGAACGGGGTTTGGTAGTAGGTGATAGGTGCACTGGTTTGAGTCAAAACTGCAACGCTGCTGGGTTTTTTACGCTCAACAGTTTCCTGTGTGTTGATTGGTCCATCCCCCAAAGGACATCCAGCCAACTTGACACAACTGTGGGAAGCATTGGGCCAGCATCCCTGTGGAACACCTTTGACACCTTGTAAAGTCCATGCCCCAACAAATTGAGACTGTTCTGAGGGAAAAGAGGGGTAAGCAACTCAATATTAGGAAGGTGTTCCTAATGTTTTTACACCATGTAGACACATTGGGGCGTCAGGTAGCCTAGTGGTTAGCGTGTTGGACCTGTAACCGAAACGTTGCAAGATCGAATCCCCGAGCTGACAAGGTAAACATCTGTCGTTCTGCCCCTCAACAAGGCAGTTAACCCACTGTTCCTAGGCCGCAGGTCTTCCAGTACTATGGCCTTCCGGAGGTTATCCTCTCCGATTGTGGCCCCAAATTCATATCATGTGTATGGAAGGCTTTCATGGAGAAGCTGGGGGTCACGATCAGCCTCACTTATGGGTACCAGCCTCAATCTAACGGGCAGGAGAAGAGGATGAACCAGGAGCTGGGGAGGTTCCTGAGGAGTCACTGCCAGGACCTGCTGGGGGGAGTGGGCCCGATTCCTTACTTGGGCTGAATACGCCCAGAAATCATTGCAACACTCCACACCAGGCTGACTACCTTGCAGTGTGTTCCGGCCCCTGTCCGGCTGATAATGTATAATTATACATTATATGTTTGGTAAAGTAATAAAGAAGGTGAAATATTTTGGGTAGATGTTCCTAAAACATAACTATATATGGACATAATATAAAGTATGAAAAGGCTTATTTTATATCATATTTGTATATGTTTAATTATACTTTTATTGTGTACTAGATCATATGGGTTGAAGTGTTTATTGTGTACTAGATCGTATGGGTTGAAGTGTTTATTGTGTACTAGATCATATTTGTTGAAGTGTTTAGTGTGTAACGTATAGAATCATATGGGTTGAAGTGTTTATATGTGTATAGATCGTATGGGTTGAAGTGTTTAATTGTGTACTGATCCTATTTGTTGAAGTGTTTATTGTGTACTAGATCTCATTGGGTTGAAGTGTTTATTGTGTAGTCAGATCGTATGGGTTGAAGTGTTTATTGTGTACTAGATCATATGGTTGTTTGAAGATGCTTGATTAATCTTTATGTGTATAGATCGTATGGTTTTGAAGTGTTTTATTGTGTACTACGATCGTATGGGTTGAAGTGTTTATTGTGTACGTAGATTCAGATGGGTTGAAGTGTTTATTGTGTACTAGATCATATGGGTTGAAGTGTGTTTAGTCTAGCTGGGTTTAATGTGTTCTAGATCGTATGGGTTGAAACATGTTTTATTTCTCAGTGGCATTTGGACAGTATTTAAGCCCCTTGACGTTTTACACATTTTGTTACGTTACAAAATGTTTTTCCCCCCTCACCAATCTACACCAATACCCCATAATGGACAAAGCAAAAACCGTTTTTTTAGCCATTTTTACAAATCTATTAAAACAAAAAACCTCCATAATTCTTAAATGGAAGAAGTTTCAAACCACCATTACTCTTTCTAGAACTGAGCAATCGGGGGAAAAGGGGCTTGGTCAGGGAGGTGACCAAGAACCCATGGTCATCTGACAGAGCTCCAGAGTTCCTCTGTGGAGATGGGAGAACCTTCCAGAAGGACAACCATCTCTGCAGTACTCCACCAATCGGCCTTTATGGTAGAGAGGCCAGACGGAGCCACTCTCAGTAAAAGGCACCAGACAGGCCGCTTGGAGTTTGCAAAAGAGCACCTAAAGGACTCTCAGACCATGAGAAAACAAATTATTGGTCTGATGAAACCAAAGATTGAACTCTTTGGATTGAATGCCAAGCACCACATCTGGAGGAAACCTGGCACCATCCCACGGTGAAGCATGGTGGTGGCAGCATCATGCTGTGGGGATATTTTTCAGCGGCAGGGACTGGGAGACTAGTCAGAATCGAGCAAAGATGAAACGGAGAAAAGTACAGAGAGATCCTTGATGAAAACCTGCTCCAGAGCGCTCAGGACCAGACTGGGGAGAAGGTTCACCTTCCACACAGGACAAATGACAATAAGCAACAGACAAGACAATGCATGAGTGGCTTCCGGGACAAGTCTCCGAATGTCCATGAGTGCCCAGTCAGAAACCCGATCTTAACTTGAACCCGATCTAACATCTCTGGAGAGACCTGAAAATAGCTGTGCAGCGACGCTCCCCATCCAACCTGACAGAGCTTGAGAGGATCTGCAGAGAAGAATGTGAGAAAACTCACCAAATACAGGTGTGCCAAGCTTGTAGCGTCATACCCAAGAAGACTCAAGGCTGTAATCGCTGCCACAGGTGCTTCACAAATCTGAATAAGGGTCTGAATACTTATGTAAATGTGAGGTTTCAGTTTATTTATATATATCTTTTTAAACCTGTTTTGCTTTGTCATCATGGGGTATTGTGTGGAGATTGTTGAGTTTAAAAAAAAAAACATTTAAATACAAGGCTGTAACGTAAAACAAATGTGGAAAAAGTCCAAGGTGTCGAATAATTTCCGAATGCACTGTATATGAATCTTTTTCAACATTAATTTTTTTAGGTGTCAAATGCAGATTTTATTGTAATTTAATCTCACATTAAGTTGTTAAAATCTATCTAGGAGAATAACAAACCATGGATTTAAATATACCGAACAAAAATATAAAACGCAACATGTAAAGTGTTGGTCCCATGTTTCATGAGCTGAAATAAAAGATCCCAGAAATGTTCCATACACAAAAAAGCTTATTTCTCTAAAATGTTGTGCACAAATTGGTTTACATCCCTGTTAGTGAGCATTTCTCCTTTGCCAAGATAATCCATCCACCTGACAGCGTGGCATATCAAGAAGCTGATTAAAACATTTTAGAATGGCCTTTTATTGTCCCCAAACCTAAAAGGCCACTCTAAAATGTGCAGTTTTGTCAACAAACACAATGCCACAGATGTTTGAGGGAGCGTGGCAATTGGCATGCTGACTGCAGGCATGTCCACTAGATCTGTTGCCAGAGAATTTATGTTCATTTCTTCTACTCCGATAACGTAGTTTTAGAGAATTTGGCAGTACGTCCAACCGGTCTCA
Organism: Salvelinus sp. IW2-2015; assembly: GCF_002910315.2. NCBI lineage: Eukaryota > Metazoa > Chordata > Actinopteri > Salmoniformes > Salmonidae > Salvelinus > Salvelinus sp. IW2-2015. The sequence goes on along the minus strand of NW_019946948.1, from coordinate 25,909 downwards.
CAACCGCAGACCACGTGTAACCACACCAGCCCAGGACCTCCACATCTGGCTTCTTCACCTACGGGATCATCTGAGACCAGCCACCTGGACAGCTGATTAAACCAAGGAGTATTTCTGTCTGTAATAAACCCCTTTTGTTGGGAAAAATCTTTCTGATTGACTGGGCCTGTCTCCCCAGTGGGTCGGTCTGGCTCCCAGGTGGGTGGGCCTATGCCCTCCCAGGCCCAACCATGCCTGCGCCCCTGCCCAGTCATGTGAAATCCAAAGACTAGGGCCTAATGAATTCATTTCAATTGACAGATTTCCTTATATGAACTGTAACTCAGTAAAATCGTTATATATATTTTTTTTTCTTTTCGATATTGCTATAAGAATGGATTAACTTTTTAAATGTTAGCTAACTAACTCAAACTTGTTAGCTAGCTAGCTCAAAGGACAATCAAACTCCCTCCATAGAAGCAGCTCATCCTAGGTATAATTCTATGAACCTAATTCAGATAATACATGTCATAAAGATGTCCTAGTGCTTCAAGCCTCCTCCTCAACCCTCTCTCGCTCTCTCCCCACCCGCAAAATTTCAGTCACATGCCTTCCCAGATATAATTTGTTGACGTGAACACAACAGACTTGTGTTTTCTTTGAAAAGATGGGCCGAGCTGAGAATAGAACATTCGGTTTTCTGCCTCAGGGTGGCGCTGTTTACCACAAATATCTTGGTTATTTTGTGACTAGAAGAAATCAACTTATTTTACTCGACTAGAGATTGAAATAAATTGTGTTTATTTTTTAAAAGATGGGCCTGGCTGACATCAAAATACATTAAAAGCACATCTCTTTATTTACAATGCCGGTTGCCATGGTTAACACAAACGCAGGACAGTATGGCCGCCAGCGTTGTAAATAAAGAGATGTACAGAAAGATAATCAGCCTCCGTGTCCGTGGATTCTTTCCCCTTCATGTAGTTGTGATGTCAGCCACGCACATCTTTATTTACATCAGGCTAGATCAGCGTGTGTTAACCATGGCAACCGGCATTGTAAATTAAGAGATGTCCCCTTTATGTAGTTGTAATGTTAGCCAGGCCCATCTTTTCAAAGAAACACCATTTATTTACATCTGTAGTTGAGTGAGGAGGCTACTCCTTCAGTCCTTGTATAGTTTCCACTTGTTGTTACCTGGTTAATAACCAACAACCATGGATAACCACAAGGAGAATAACGTGAGGAAACAGTCAAAGTCAGTCAGGGATATCTTTTTAAAGAAACACAATTTCTAGGTACAGGTGTCTTCTTCTTMTTTAAGCCCATAACCATGTGTGTGAGGTGGATACTTTTGTTTCAAAATAGATTTGTTTAAGACTACCAAGAATCACTCTGTGTGACCCTGATTTAACCCACTGTAATAATTAACAATAATTAATAAATAATGGCAGAGTCCGTTTATAACTGAAAGCAAAAAAAAAAAATGGAACTTGAAAAAACTGAAAGCTTGCAAAACAAAGAACACGGGCAAAAGGTCAAGTTTCAAGTTTCAATTGACTGTTTCAAACAGCTCTGGAACTTTTAGTGACCAGTAGATTATCAGGAGAACTTTTCGTTCATGCTGCGATTCTGATGTAATTCGATCCTTTAAAGGCCCAATGCATCTGTTTTTATATCAATATCAAATCATATCTGGGTAACAATTAAGTACCTTACTGTAATAGATTTCCATTAAAATGGGCAAAAAAATTGCATTTTAGCAGATGTCTGGGTTTTGGTCTGAGTGGGGAGGGGCTAAATGGAAAACTAGCTGTTATTGGCAGAGGGGTTTTGATCTCTCTTTGTTATTGGTCTACTAACCAGTTTACTGATGTCACCATGGGAAGCTAAAAGTCCCGCCCATCCAACCCTGCTGATTAGAAGGTCCTGTGTAGATTG
>NW_019946948.1:0-23857 GCF_002910315.2 Salvelinus sp. IW2-2015 | reverse complement strand
TGTCGACAGTCGCCATTAAGCCGGGGAGGCTGGTTGTCATCCCGCCGTTGAGATTTATGCTTATCGCATTGGGGAAACCAAGACTGTTCTCAGGTAAGCGTCTCTGCTTTTGACTAGCAGAAGTTGCTTTTCATAAGCAAGTTAGGAGAATTAACGTGCAGGGTAGGGCAATTAAGTTAGGTTAGGAAAAGGGTTTGGGCAAGCCAAGACTTCGTTGTCAGGGCAGGGTCTGCTGCTTTTGACTAGAGCGTTGTCATTTCCCGACCGCTGGCATTTTATTTGGGCCGTGGAAGACGAGGGGTGGTCCGTGCTGGTGGTGTGGTGGCACAGGGGCTGTATCTCAATAGTCTAAGATGCACCTTTTCTCTTTCTTTGACGCATCTCCTTTGCCCTTCATCATTAGATGATTGGAGGCCCGGGCCGTGCCGTGCAATATATCTAACATTGAGGACAGGGCATTGAAATGTGACAAACTTCCTCAGATCTCTGTTCTCTTAGGGACCACACACACACACGGAGATGTTGATCTTTGCTGTTTGCTCTGCAGTTTGTTCGGCGCGGTCGTGTTTCAGGGAACACCCGCTGGGTGTATGTCTGACTGCTGAGCATTTCTTGTCCTGTTTTACATTGTAGAATCAGTGTGCAAATTACTGGCTGGCCACTCATATTCAGAAGTTGCTAAGTACTGTGGCTGGCCAACGCGTACCGGATATGTCCCGTGACTTTTAAAGCTCTCAAAACTCTGTCAGGCAAAAAATGTGGTTGTTGAGGGCCACGTAAATCATGTTCCTTTCGTGCATGGAGACTCATTTGGGCTCTAGAAACGAAAACCGGACTTAAACCGCGCATGCGTCCGATAAAGAAAAACATGGTCCCCAACCTTTTGAAAAAACATATTGGATCCAGGCTTTCAGATCCCATGAAAACTCTCTCCCTCCCTCTAAAGCGCGTTACAGCTCTATACGAGCCAAAGGACTGGTGGTAGGAAAAAGGGGAGATTTTAATATAATAGCAAGTGGCCGCGTGGTATGTTTCATTGGCACAGTGTGTATGTGTGTGTGCTGTGTGTGTTGTGCCACGTGCACACCAAAGCAGTGATCTGGAGGCCATTACAGTTGCTTAATGATTTCATTGCTAAGGAGAAGTTGTCACCTTCAAATGCACAACTTAGGACTCTCCCTCTTCTCTCTCTCTCTCTCTCTCTCTCTCTCTCTCTCTCTCCTCTCTCTCTCTCTCTCTCTCTCTCTCTCTTCTCTCTCTCTCTCTCTCCTCTCATCTCTTCTCTCTCTCTCTCTCTCTCTCTCTTACTCTCTCCTCTCTCTCCGTCTCTCTCTTCTCTCTCTCTCTCTCTCGCTCTCTCTCTCTCTCTTGGCTCTCTACTAAGCTTTGAACTCTATTAGGGCAAGAGAAGACTAAAGAACAACAAGTGAGAAACACGTGTGTGTGTGCATACTGTATGTTCTGTCGTATCAAGAATCTACTGAATGCTTCATATTGATGGTATCGGAGAGCTATCTATTCATCTGTTCTAAAAGAAAGGGTGACGGAGTCTAGGAATATTCCGGTGTGCTGAGCTTACAGCTCAGATACAGACTAGGGTTGGATGGGTCCCGAGAGCGAAGACGGGCTGATGTGAGCTGTATCGTAAGAAAAAGCTTCATATGTACTATTCGCTCTTCCACAATATTGCTGTTATTCCATGTGCTCTGGCGAGGGGCAGCGTAGGCATGCGGTGACAGTTCAGTTTTGTATGACTTCCTGAGAGGGAAAAACGATTTAAATGGGGGCACCTGCTGGGGGCAGAGACAGTACAGACGTAATTATCATACCCCAAGTTTTAGATGCGACAGCTTTTATTTCGACTTCTCTTAATGCTCGAGGTCATAAGGTTCATCACTTTAGCTGTGCTTCCCGAGCACTCCAATCTGTTTTACCCTTGGGTGGTGCAGAAAAAATATGTGCTTTTATTATCACAGACAGCAGGATACTGGGTGCCGCTGAAAGTTTGTTTCTGCAGAGTCCTCCACTGTCCATCAGGTAGCTATGACGCCCCTTGGAGCAAATTAGCCGGTTAAGTACCTTGCTTCAAGGGCCACATTGTACAGGTTTTTCTCGGCTCAGGTATTCATTCACTGGCCCTAACCTGCTGCCCTCTACTCCTCAGTTTCTGTTACTCACACAATTGTACAAGCATTTCTTACAGAAAAAGTTACCTCGTGTCCACTAACTTTGAGGCCGATCAGATCAAGCCAATTATGGCTCATGTTTGCCCCACTCCAGCTATGCAGTTGCATTGCTCTGTTGGGAAACAACAATAAACTCAGAGAGAAACTGGTCAAACTCGAAGGCAGGCTGGCTGGGAGCTGCGCATTAACAGATGTCCCCCCCTGAGACTGATGTGTCATCCCTCCCAGGGACATGTACCAACCTCAGCACAGACCCCCGTGTTAGAGTATAAATCACCACACTAACGACGCCACGCCTTGCCAGGACAAAAGGCGGTGCTGCTCTCCCTGTCACTCTCCCTGTCACAACAGAGGTGAGCAGACCAACTGGAGGAGAGTGAGAGTAGGGAAATGGGAATTCTCAGGTTAACATCCAGCTCCCACTTCTGGTGGTGTCTCTTGTGAAACATGTTCCCCAGGTTCTGATGTTGAATTGGTCTCACGTGCACTCGTGGAAAATGCCCCGAAGCTGAGCTGCCGAGTTGAGTATTAAAGTTGTTGGTTGTGAGTTAGATGTCTATTGTCTACTCTAAGACTGAAGTATGTCGTCGAGGATCAGGTCGACAATGGAAATAAAATGATAACGGAGAGTGGTGGAATGTTTCTATACATTTATAGCAAATTCGTGAAACAGTCCCTTTGCAATTACAATTACTTAATTCCCAACTCTGTATGTGTTAGTATATACTATCAAATAACATCAATAGCTGTCAAGGAAACTAGTATGTAAGTATGGTCCTTGCTAAGGTAAGCTTTGGCTGGAGCCTGAATGGCCCATAGTACTGACTAGAACAGGAATATAAGCAGAATATGACACGCATTCTATATCCTGAATGAAACAGTATTACCAGGGTCCTCAAACTGGCGCGTCTGTGGCCGAAGTCTGGGCCCACCGGGTGATTTGATTTGGTTCCCACAGTGTGTCTGAGAAATTTAGTATAGTATGTGAATTATTCTTGTTGACATGAAAAGACTTAAAAACACCAGCAAATCGTTCTCCGACGTGATTTGATTTTGATAAGTTTGCTGTTTTCCCAAACGTTTCTCACACATAAAGAGAGACGACGTGATCGTATGACAAATGCAAGCAAAGGTTGAAATTATTATAATTAGTCAAAATATGATACTGTTTGTTTTCTTGCGGGTCAATAGAGGTACTACAATTATTTGCCAATTTATGTTCGGGCTCCCTGACCATCCGCTCAAAATAAAAGTCGTCCCACGGCTGATGTGAGTGATGATCCCTGGTATTGTGAGCCAGTTCTTTCTAGATGATGTCCTTAGTTATGATGGCTGGAAACACATGTGAAATCAGCCATTAATAAAGCTGAATAACTGTAATTGTGAGTCCGACTCAGGACTGGAGGAGCTATTGGACCCTTAAAGCGATGACGATCTTCCAGCAATGGCTGCGGCATGTGTGTTTGTGTGCATGGTGTGTGCATTGTGTGTGTGCAGTGCGTATTGCTGATTAATCCCTGTGTCAACACAGCTGGATTGTACCGTTGGCTACGGGCGTCCCCTCTCACCTCCGCCATTCGTAACGTCAGAAGTGAAACGTCCCCTTTGTCAACATGGTAACCCTCTTTGTAGATAGCTTAGCAAGTCCCAAAACTGTCAACATCTTTTCACGAACCCAAAAGGCAAGACTTAGACAAAAAATATGGTCAACTTGACAAAAAAAGTATGGTGCCCCCAATTATAAACTGACTGCCCAGTGATGTTTGTTATCTCCCCTGCCTCTCCCTATGGAGTTAGGGGCTGTAAATCAGCTAACTAGTGTCAAGGTAAAGCACTATCAGTGATCTGCTCCCAGCCCATGCCTGTCCAGTGCCCCCACTGTGGGCAAGTCAGTGTGCGGCTCCCACTCCGGGATCCTCCGGGGACTCGCTCCATAGTGATAGTTTGCCGAGCAAGCCTGAGCTGCTTGTCACGAGTTGGTTCATCACTAGCACAAAAAAACCTCTCTCTCTGTAGAACACAGATAACAAAGCCAGAGATCCCAGCTGAGTTGTTCGTATCAAGCGCACAATGCACACACCACTGGGAAAAAATGTCCAATGTTGACTGTGCCTGCGTCCCAAAAAATAGGGACAGATTGGTCTGTCGAGTGTTCTGTGAGTGTCTGCTAATTAAAAGAGATATTCAGTTCCATTGTAGCGTGTAGTCTTCGCGTGTAAGTGTAGCTCGTTGAGGAAGCATAATATGAGAAACCAGTGTCCACAACAAACATATGTTTCTATTGGGATCCATTGTGTTACAGGGCTTCACTGAAGATGCCTGATAGAACTTCACATTACTGATGCGTTTGATCTATTTTAAGTTTCCCTCTCCAGTTCCTAATGCCCACCAGGGAAAAGCTAGGTTTGTTATTCATTAAATGACTCCCTTGCTTTAAAGGTAGACTCAGCAATATGATGTTGATGCAGAAAGCAAACAGCGTAGTGGRTCAATTTCCGCAACATCTAAGAGCGTTAAAGCGCGAGGCTCAACTTCTCCACTGTTTTGGTCCCGTGGCTACCACACAGTAACAGCCTGAAGCGAACCCGTGCACCACAGATACTGTGTGTGACTGTATCTGTGTGTGACTGTGTGAGAACGAAGCGTTGCATCTCGCTCATCTCAGTATCTGCGKTGCMGCTCGTGGCAACATCATTCCGCTGAGTCTACCTTTAAAATGGAATTCAAATTGAGCTTGGTCCCTTTGTCCCTCCAATGGTGTGTGTGCCCTTTGTTTTAATATTGTTGCTTGTGTGCTGGGTTTTCTAGCGTATGCTAGCGTACCTGTAGACTTCCAGTTATTGCGCTAACGCTAGTTAGCATTGGCTCGCAAAACTACCAGAATCTTGCCAGAATTGCCAGAATCTTGCAGTATCCCTTTAAGCCTGAGGGTAAGGGGTTTGATACTGGCAACAGTCGGTTATTGCTGTTAGACAATGTGGACAGTGTGCGCACCAGTGTCACTTAAGGACACTGGCAAAGGGACGAGCGTGCAACTGTCATGAACAAGACATTTTAAGCATTAAATGTAAGGATTATGTGACTTTTTCCGACAGGAGAAGATTACAGATGTTGYACTAGTCATGTATGAACCACGTGGAGTCCAAMGCGTGAAGGTTTACAAAAYACTGATGTMGTTTTCAAGGTCCCATTTCAATCTCTTTAAATGAATGGAGGGCTATGAATGGTTCTGAGGAGGGGGCTACTGTACTAGGCCTACTGACAGTTTGTCTTGTCATGGTCAACATATGACTTAAAGCGGCATTCAGCAGTTGAAACAATTACAAAGTACAAAAGTTCCTCCCCGCTCCTGTTTCTGTAAAAAGCTGAAGATGGGACTGGAGAAATGCAACCACTCTCAAATTTGTAGACAGAGCTATGTATACAAGGACTGACCGTCCAAAATTATAGTTTTAACCATATTATAGGTCTATATAGTGTTTGTTTATGTTTATTTAGTTTACAAACATTGGAGTAAAACAAGCTTATATTTTGGGTTCTGATGGGGTGAACAGTTGAACTACATTTAAGGCATTTCTAAGTTAAATTCTATAAGAATCGATGGGTATATATAATTAATTTATACATCCCAAAATTTAGCAACTGCAGTTTCCCCCTTTAACAGGTGTCAGGTTCCCTTAGTAGCCTATTCAATGAACAGAGTGATTCATTTTGGAACGAACTGACACAAAAACTCTCCAAAACACGCCTGGCAGACATTTATCTCGACCCTAATGCTCTTTCGTTATGTCATAATCTCAACATTTCCCTCCAAGAAATAATCCATGTCTCTTTCAACTAGAGTTAAGTGCAGCAAAGTGCATTGCAGTGGASRCACYCTGTGTTTTTGTTGTTTCAGAGAGAGAGGGAGCAGCAGCAATAGGAGAGGTGCGTTAGTAGACAGGGTCTACTGGCAGCCGACTTGGCAGCCGTACGTGACATTCACGGATAATGACAGCCGCTAGAAGGACCATGTCTCAGTTGGTCTCAGGTTCAGACTTGGGCAATAGTGGGGGTCAGAGACGGACTCAACATACAGACTCAACACGTAGGGCAATTCTGGCAAATGCCAGAGGGGCTGGTCCATCATTAGCCCAGTGGGCCTGTCTAAAGTTGGGTTTTKGCACGGAAATATAATTATTTTTCGCTAATAATGGGGGCCTTGAGGAAAGAATGGGCCGGTGTGTTATACACTGGWGGGGTATAAGGACAGGCTCTGGGTCTGTATATATAGTGTCTCAGAGTGCTGATCCAGGAACAGTTTAYCCTTTTAGATCATCATTTATATTATTCTATGGACAGAGGCGACCTGWTRCTAGATTAGCACTCCTTCTCTGAAAGGCATTGTGAATACAGGCCCAGAGCTGGAGATATTCAAGAAGGACTCGTAAATCAGATGCACACCCCGGCAGTCAAGCACCTTTTTCTTTGTCCCAGAATGGTCCCAAAAATAAGCCATTATCTCAAGTGTATGTTTCCCCTTCTTCGCCAATAGCTGCTTAACTATGTTCCTGTCTGGCGATGCGAATGGGGAGCACGCTTCCATAGAGGCTGTAAATTTTGGGGAAACGTTTAAGTCACTGCCAACCTTGTTAAACTGGATTACAAATCCAGCACTTCCAAAGTAACTTTTCTTAGTGTTTTATTGTCTTGTGTTTTTACTATTTCCACTTGATTTCCTCGTTTAAATGTGCCAAACACCTACATAGTGAAKTGTTATGCCAAATCATGTGATTAAAAACACATTGTGGTGAACAAATGTTGCGTGTTTGTCTGGTCTGCCCAGTTTTTGATTTTCTGTTGTCAAGTTTTCCATCAGTCAATGTAGTGATTGAGGTTTAAGATACATTTGTTGTACAGTATCAGTTGAGGTGGACATTTAAAKAGACTAGAGAATTAACACGTGCCATTTTGGACCATAGATGTTGTATTTGTAACCCAGATGTTTSAAGCGTTCAAGTCTCTGCATGCATGGTCTCTCTCTCTCTGTCTCGTTCTCTCTTTCTTTCGTTCTTCACCCTAATGCTTTATAATTACTGGGGGGGGGGTCACAAGGTAGACCACTGACCAGCCCAGGGCACTTTTGAAACAGCCTGCCAACAACTCAGTCACTATAGGACCTTTGTTAACTCATTAGTATAGTACTCCAGTACTACAGCCCTGGCTGGTTCAAACTACACTGGACTGTATGTTTATCAAGCACTTTAGCTAGTTCACATATTTACATGTGTATTTGAACAACATGGTCTCTATGCACCATTACCACAATGGGGTCCAATTAGAAGTTGTCTCAATGTTTAGAGTGGGACTGACCTCTCACCTCATACTGAACTGAAGCAACACACACAAATCACACAACACATGCATGCACACACACTTTCCCTTCACAAATTACTTGTTACATCTGACAGTCTTAATGTTGAAAGGTAGTCTTTGTCTAATGCAAACGTTCATCTTTTCAAAAAGATGTTCTGTTACTTCAGCCGATACACCACTGTGAATAACAGCCTGGCTCTACTGTAATCTGTCCTTCCCTCTGGTCTAGCCAGGCAGCACTGGACTGGTTTCAGCTGCAACACTAGCTGTAGGGACTTGAGGTGACACCAAAGTCATATGGCTTCCCGCGTCCGAGCTATAATGGGGTCAGATGCACTGGTCGTGCGACAGCGCTTTAATCCCTCACATAAATATAGACCTGACAGACTCGCTTGACTATTGCGAGAGCCTCCGCCACACGCCCCTCCCCCCTTTCTCGCTACTTACTCCAGAGTCCAACTAGCTACTTGCCTCATGGCAACACAAACCAAGTGAGTAATGCAAGAGTCCTGTATGTGCATCTACTTTGCGTTAAGTGCTAGTAAAGTACAACATACAATAAATCTGATGTAGTGTTAATAGTAAACATTATACAAATAAGTTGCTGTAATAGCAAAAGTAACACTTTACAATAAGCTCTGTTTAGCCTAAGCTAAGTAACACTGCAGTTACACTCAAGTAACACGCCATAGTTATTTGTATAGTTGCTGTACGCACTACTCACAAGTATTACGAGCAGCGTAATGTGCAAGTGTACTAGTGATTCGCTCCATGGGGTATGCCTCAAGGTAATCCGCCCTGGATGCCTGACCCTGAAACACTGGTAATACGTGTGTTGCGTATAAGAAACTATGTTTCATTGTACGACAAAGCCTCACTATGCTTTAATTAAACAAATAAAAATGACAAGTAATCATTTCATTGTATCCTGACGACTAATAAACATTGATATTTGTTTTGGCATCAAGCACTCTGAGCACACTTTATAAAATACAGGCACCTGACTGACGATGTAATGAGAAGATGCTGCTACTATTCTCTTTGCAGTTTTTATTCTGACATACTAAGTTGGCAAAAATCAATACCAGGCCTCTGAAGTACTAGATTCTTTGATCGTGAAATATGAACTATTTCATTTTTATACTGATTCTTTTACGGCCTCCTGGATATATATGACTCCTGTAGCAACAATACTGAACGAATTAACACATTTTAAGTTTTGCAATACTAGAGCAATTAGTATGCAAAAGTCTACGAATAACAAATAACAAGCTGACACAAATACTATGTAATAACGAACGTAATAGACAGACCGTTAATATGAGAAAAAGAATATACTATGTCAAGTAAACAGTATTAGTAGGCCTTGGAGAAGTATTTTTTACACATTTGCGTTGTTACATCCTGATATTTAAAAATGGATATCAATTGCGATTTTATTTATTTTTTTGTCACTGGCCTACAGCACATTAGCCCAAAAATGTCAGCCTGGAATGCATGCTGATTAGACATTTTTCAATCAAAAATGAAGATAGTCTGACAATATCAACCGTGTTATGGCAAGCTAAATACAGGCTCAGGGTTAACTGTTAGCAGCTATAACATGCTTAGTAAGTATTCAACCCCTTTGTATGCAGCCTAAACAGTGCTTCAGAAGGTATTCAACCTTTGTTTATGGCGCAGCCTAGAATACAGTGCCTTCAGAAACGCGTAATTCAAACACTTGTTATGGCAGCTAAACAACAGTGCCTCAGAAGGTATTCAAACCCCTTTGGTTTATGCGCAAGCCTAAATACCAGTGCCTTCAGAAGGTATTCAAACCCCTTTGTTATGCAGCCTAAATACAGTGCTTCAGAAGTAATTCCAACCCCTTTGTGTATGGCAAGCCTATAACAGTGCCTTCGAGGTATTCAACCCTTATGTTATGGCAAGCCTAAATACAGTGCTTCAGGCAAGTATTCAACCCCTTGTTATGGCAGCTAAACACAGTGCCTTACAGAAAGTATTCAAACCCTTTGGGTTATGGCAAGCCTAAATACAAGTGCCTTAGGAAGGTATTCCAACCCCTCTTGTTATGGCAGAGCCTACACACATAGCCCTTCAGAAGGGTTATTCAACCCCTTTGTTATGGCAGCCTAAATACATGGCCTTCAGGAAGTATCACAAACATGTGTTGTTACAGCCTGAATAAACAATGTCAGTGAATTGAGATTTGTGTGGCTCATTAGCAACTACACACAATACCCATAAGCTACAAAAGTGTTTGTAGCGAATTTGAAATTATTTTTAAATGTACTGAAATGTTTTGGACGTTAATGACTATTCAACTCCTTTTTATGGCAAGCCTAAATACGTTCAGGAGTAAAATGTGCTTAAAAATTGCAAAATAAGTTGCATGGACTCGGTTCCATTAACAGTGGTTAACATGATTTTTGGATGACTACCCATCGTCTGTTACCCCACACGATACAATTCTCTGTAAGGTTCCTCAACTGAGTAGTGAATTTATAGAACAGATTCAACTACAAAGAGCAGGGAGGTTTTTCAATGCATCGCAAAAGACTCGGAAATATCCCTTTGAGCATGGTCAAGTTATTAATTACACTTTGGATGATGTATCAATACACCCAGTCACTACAAAGATAAAGTGTCCTTCTAACTCAGTTGCCGAGAGCAAGGAAACTGCTCAGAGATTTCACCATGAGGCCCAATGGTCATTGGTCATCGTTTCAGAGTTGAATGGTTTGTGATATGAGAACTGAGGAGGACCAACAAAACTGTGGTTACTCCACAATACTAACCTAAATGACAAGTGGAAAGAAGGAAATATTCAAAAATGCATTCTGTTTGCAACAAGGCACTAAAGTAATATTGCAAAAAGTTTGACAAAAAATAACTTTTTCCCCTGAATAAAAAGTGTTATGTTTGGGGCAAACACAACATGTCACTGAGTAACCCACTCTTCATATTTTCAAGCATGGGTGGTGGCTGCATCATGTTATGAGTGTGCTTGTCATCAGCAAGGACTAGGGAGTTTTTTAGGAATAAAATAAACAGAATACAGCTATAATCACAGTCAAATCTAAGGGAAACCTGGTTCAGTCTGCTTTCCAACAGACACTGGAGACAAAAGTACCTTTCAGCAGGACAATAACCATAAAACACAAATCTAAACTGGATTTGCTTACCAAGGCTACATGAATGTTGGCCTAGTTACAGTTTTGACTTAAACTGGCTTGAAAATCTATGCAAGACTTGAAAATATGGCTGACTAGCCATGATCAGCAATCAACTTGACAGAGCTTGAAGAATTTTCAAAGAATAACGGGCAAATATTGTACAATCCAGGTGTGCAAAGCTCTTAAACTTACCCAAAAAGACTCACAGCTGTAATGCGCTGCCTAAAGTGCTTCTACAAAGTATTGGACTCGGGGGTGTGAATACTTATGTAAATTAGATATTTCTATTTCATTCTCAAAAAAATGTTTTCACTTTGTCATTTTGGGTATTGTGTGTAGATGACTGAAAAAAAACAAAAATGTAATCCAATTTGAATTCCGTCTGTAACATCAAAATGTGAAATAAGTCAAGGGGTATGAATACTTTCTGAAGGCACTGTAATGAAGTAAAATGTGAGTGAACCTGCTGAGCAGTAAGGTAGAGTAGCAAAACTCTATGGTATTACATAATAGCAGCTGGTGTATGTGTGTGTTGAGGTGGGTGTGTGTGTTGAAGTGGGTGTTGAAGTGGGTGTTGAAGTGGGTGTGCAGGAGTCAGTGGTGAGTAAACTTAAGGTGCAGGTGGTTGGCAGGTAGGTGGGAAGCCAGGGTTAGTTTGTTCAGCAGTCTTATGCCTAGAGGCAGACACTGTCTCTGTCTCTGAACCTGTTGGTCTGAGCCCTGATGCTCCGATAACCGCCTGCCAGGATAAGTTTGACCTTTAAGATCATAATGACTAATAATAACACGGACAGGGAGACCGATCTGAGATCAGCTCTAGGAGACTCTTTATGAAATATGGACCCAGTGTGCTGGAGGTTTGGGGGACAGATGTTCATTCACACATGGCCATCTCACTGTGTGACGATAAACCACCTCACACTTGTGATTTGTGTCACATGTGCTCGTCGCAGAATCCATAATGCACCTCCGATGGTCACCCATGCCTCCTCTCTCTCTCTCTCTCTCTCTCTCAACATGTGACGCTTCTCGACGCAACTCTGGCTGGCTCTTCCACAAAAGGCTTCTGTGTCTGCAGCACTCCGCAGTTAGGTCTGCCTTCTCCCCCCTCCCCAAAACTTTGCATGCTGCATGGAATAGTGCAATGTTCTTTTTTCTCCAAACGCCTGCAACTCATTGAAATTCTGAAATGAAAAAGGTTAGGCAGCGTTTCAGGGCATTTCACTGGAAGATCTGCAAGTACAGTAAATGTACATAGTCTCTCTCTCTCTCTCACTCTCACTCCTCACTCTCACTCTCACTCTCACTCTCACTCTCTTACTCTCTTACTCTCTTACTCTCTTACTCTCTCTCTCTCTCTCTTCTCTCTCTCTTACTCTCTCTCTCTTACTCTCTCTCTCTTACTCTCTCTCTCTTACTCTCTCTCTCTTCTCTCTCTCTCTTCTCTCTCTCTCTTACTCTCTCTCTCTTACTCTCTTACTCTCTTTCTGAAGCAGAATCGTGCAGACTCACTGCTGTATACCAGACCTACCTGTTGGAGGCGCCCACTGTGTTCTCAGTGTTTGGGATCGGTGCCTGGATGACACAGTATACTAGCAATACTTCATCCTTCTGCATGAATGAAATGAGAATGTAGCAGCAGCGAGAGTGTTAAACTGAGGGGGGTGTTATAGGGGAGATGTTGACGCAAATTCCATCAGCGACGTCAAATTCAGATCAAAGCAGCCAGTGTGGCTGGTTAAGATGAAATCAGACCACAGATTGCTTAGAGCCGTCTAGCGGTCTACAAGCACAAACGTCATGCTCAGGACACTGCTTCTTCCTGACTGTAGAATGCTGAAAAAGCTCAACTTACTTACTTGAAGTGGCAGCATATTCCCCTCACCTCCACTACGACATGTTCATGTTCAAGGAATCTGTTGCCTGGCGACATCCACAGCTCTATTGGTCGCTCCATACATTCAGTATGAAACTGCCATCATAGAAGTCTCTAACCAATCAGATTATCAAAGGCAATGAAGTGAATACATGATCCGTGTAGGCAGGCTCTGGCCAACCCATCGGTTTCTGGGACCAATGAGAATGTTCAGAATGTGTTCGCATCCTACAAGACGTCGGGGAGCAAAGCAAATCCAGACTCATTATGGAGAGGAATGGTAGTGGACGGTGGCTGGCTAGTCAGGCTAAAGGATCTGACTTTAATATGCAAAAAATATAAAGATGAATGTATAATCTTGGTATACATATTCCCAAACCCCATAGAAATCCAACAAAAAACGATGGAGTGGATAGTCCATTCAAGGAACAGTATTATCCAAACACTGTGGCTGCATTTCCCCTTCAATTCACAACCATTTCAACTGATTGCTGCCCACACCTGCCCTGCCGTCCAGCATCACTACTCTGGACGGTTCTGACTTAGAATATGTGGACAACTATAAATGCCTAGGTGTCTGGTTAGACTGTAAACTCTCCTTCCAGACTCACATTAAGCATCTCCATTCCAAAATTAAATCTAGAATCGGCTTCCTATTCGCAACAAAGCCTCCTTCACTCATGCTGCCAAACATACCCTCGTAAAACTGACTATCCTACCGATCCTTGACTTCGGCGATGTCATTTACAAAATACGCTTCCAACACTCTACTCAGCAAATTGGATGAAGTCTATCACAGCACCATCCGTTTTGTCACCAAAGTCCCATATACAACCCCACCACTGCGACCTGTATGCTCTCGTTGGCTGGTCCTCGCTTTCATATTCGTTGCCAAACCCACTGGCTCCAGGTCATCTATAAGTCTTTGCTTGGTAAACGCCCCGCTTATCTCAGCTCACTGGTCACCATAGCAGCACCCACCCGTATCACGTGCTCAGCAGGTAATTTCACTGGTCACCCAAAGTCAATTCCTTAATATGCCCGCCTTTCCCTTCCAGTTCTCTGCCGCCAATGACTGGAACGAACTGCAAAAATCACTGAAGCTGGAGCTTCATATCTCCCTCACTAACTTTTAAGCACCAGCTGTCAGAGCAGCTCACAGATCACTGCACCTGTACATAGCCCATCTGTAAATTAGCCCATCCAACTACCTCATCCCCATACTGTTATAAAAAAAAAAAAAATCCTTTGCACCCCAGTATCTCTACTTGCTCATTCATCTTCTGCACATCTATCACTCCAGTGTTTAATTGCTAAATTGTTATTACTTCGCCACTACGGCCTATTTATTGCCTTGCCTCCCTAATCTCACTCATTTGCACACACTGTATATAGACTTTTCTATTGTGTTATGACTGTACATTTGGTTTATTCCATGTGTAACTGTGTTGTTGTTTGTGTCGCATTGTTTTGCTTTATCTTGGCCAGGTCACAGTTTGTAAATGAGAACCTGTTCTAACTAGCCTACCTGGTTAAATAAGAGGTGAAATAAAAACATTAAAAAAATACAAATTCACCTAGCACGTTTACAAGGAGGAACTCCTCCAAATCATTTGGATAATGAAATTTAAATACATTTCGAAAATATTCCCAAGGAAAAGCTGCTAAAACTAAGCTGCTGTGTCTGTGTCTTTACCCTGTGTCCCTGTCTTTAGATGCAGGTGTCCCAGCGACCAGAGGCCGTTGCTGATTCCTATCTGTTGTTGGGTAAATTGGCTCTGCTCTCCCCCTCTCAACGTTTCACCTTTTCTGATGTTACAGAGGGGTACATCAACATATGAATAGAGGAGAAAGGGAAGTTCCCTACTGGAACTAATTGGTGTTTTGTCTCAAATCACTCAATAAATGTTGTAAAATGATTTTATATAAAATGTTTGCAACACATATGCAATTACTTAGTTGCTATTTAAAACAAGGAATGTCCATGTGAGTACCTAGCTCCTTCCTCAAACCTGCAGAAATAAAATTGTCAAACTACACTATATATACAAAAGTATGGTGTACACCCGTTAAATTAGTGGATTGGCTATTTCAGCCAACCATTGCTGACAGGTGTATAAAATCGAGCACAAAGCCATGCCAATCTCCATAGACAACAGTGGCATGTAGACAAAACAGTGGCCTTACTGAAGAGTCTCAGTGACTTTCAACGTGGTTCCATCATGAAATGGGTTCATGACAGCAGCCGCACACCAGCCTAACATCACCATGCGCAACGCCAGTCATCGACTGGAGTGGTGTAAAGCTCTGCACCATTGAACTCTGGACCAGCGGAAACACTTTCTCTGGAGTGATGAATCACGCTTCACCGTCTGGCAGTCCCACGGAACAAATCTGGGTTTGGTGGATGCCAGGAGAACGCTACCTGCCCGAATACATAGTGCCAACTGTAAAGTTTGTGTAGGAGGAATAATGGTCTGGGGCTGTTTTTCATGGTTCGGCTAGACCCCTTAGTTCCAGTGAAGGGAAATCATAACGCTACAGCATACAATGACTGTCTAGGATGATTCTCTGCTTCCATCTTCGTGGCAAAAGTTTGTGCAAAGCCCTTTCTGTTTCAGTTGACAATGCCCCCGTGCACAAAGCAAGGTCCATACAGAAATGGTTTATCGAGATCGATGTGGAGGAACTTGACTGGCCTGCACAGAGCCTCTCCCATCGAACACCTTTGGGATGAATTGGAACACTGGCTGTGAGCCAGGCCTAATCGCCAGCATCAGTGACCGGCCTCAATTATACTCTAGTGGCTGAAGCAAGTCCCTGTAGCAATGTTCCAACATCTAGTGGAAAGCCTTCCCAGAAGAGTGGAGGCTGTTATAGCAGCAAAGGGGGATCAACTCCATATTAATGCCCGTGATTTTGGAATGAGATGTTCAATGAGCAGGTGTCCACATATTTTTGGTTAATGTTAGTGTAAATCCTGCAAAATCTGGAAAATGTATGTATTAGTTGCCTTACACAAAAAAATGAATGGCCTTAAAAAGGTTTATTGATATAAAGCTCTCAAACTCTCAAACTCTGGACCTGGAAGCCAGTTCCACTGCTTTTTTCCCATTGTTCCCCTATAATCGGGACTGTTTGTCCACCGGACGTGCTACCTGTCCCAGACCTGCTGTTTTCAACTCTCTAGAGACCGCAGGAGCGGTAGAGATACTCTTAATGATCGGCTATGAAAAGTCAACTGACATTTACTCCTGATTATTATTTGACCATGCTGGTCATTTATGAACATTTGAACATCTTGGCCATGTTCTGTTTAAAATCTCCACCCGGCACAGCCAGAAGAGGACTGGCCACCCTCATAGCCTGGTTCCTCTCTAGGTTTCTTCCTAGGTTTTGGCCTTTCTAGGGAGTTTTCCTAGCCGCCGTGCTTCTACACCTATTGCTTGCTGTTTGGGGTTTTAGGCTGGGTTTCTGTACAGCACTTCGAGATATTAGCTGATGTACGAAGGGCTAATATAAATAAACTTGATTTGATTTGATTTCAACATGGTACACCAGGTGTGTGCAATTAATGATCAGGTAGAACAGAAAACCAGCAGGTTTCGGACTTCGTAGGGTAAGAGTTGAATTAAACCAGTTTAATGAGACGGTTGATACTCTTGCAGTACATTTGGATCAAAGTACAGATGTAGGATCTTAATTAGACCTATATTGTCACAGCAAAATAATCCTGCACAACCGGATTTGAATGTTTAGTCCGTAATGTTTCTTGATCGTTGGTTTGGCTATTTTGTTAGGCTACATGAAAAGTGCAATACTGTTAATAAATCAAATCAAATGTTATTTGTCACATGCTTAGTAAACAACAGGTGTAGACTAACAGTGAATGCTTACTTACGGGTTCTTTTCCCACAATGCAGTTAAAGATCAAAAATAAAACATAGAAAATAGTGATGCAAGGAATAATAATACAGTGAATAACAGATATCAGGTAGTTGTGGTTTTTCAGTGAATTTATGTAAATCACAAAGCTAATCTACATTTCCTGCGGTACAGGGAAATTCTCAGCAACAAAGATGAATCCAATTAAAGCATGTATCAGTAGTTTAAACAATAACAAAAATTGTCCTCGCCCGTTTCGGTAAAAGTTGAGGATTGGGCTGAGAAATTGAACCACTCTCAAATTCATAGACTGAGCTATGGATGCAAGTACTGACATCCATGATACACAAACTATAGTTTTAACCATGTTTTCAGGCTATATAGTGTTTGTTTAGTTTTACTTTTTTCGAGTAAATCAAGCTTATATTTTCTTTTCTTATATGTACCCAGTTGAACTAAAGCTCATGAAGCATTTCTAAGTTATATCTTCAAGAATCAATGGGTACATATTATTAAAGTCCAAAAATGTAGCAACTGCAGTTTCCCCCTTTTAACAGAGGTGTTATTTCCCTTAGTAGACTATTCAATGTACAGAGGGATTCATTTAGGCAACTAAGTCCAAATGGATGTAGCATCTGCTGATTGGCCATTTTAAGATCCAACATCTGTAGCTAGCTATCCACATGGCTGATTCTTTCCGTTATACGATGGATATCATTTACATTATACACAGGGCATGGATATTAGATTAACAGATCAAATTGTTTTCCGGTGGAGAAGTTCATGTCTAAAGTTGAATCAAAAGGGCTACATTGCTGGCAAAGTATCACATTTATTTGGAGAAATAACAGTATGTGGTATTTTATATGAGTATAATAGTTTCTATTATTTTTCTGGAAACTGAATATCCAACTTAAGCAGTTCTCTCTAGCTTTCTCTCTCGTGTCTCTGGTATAAAGTGGGTTAGTTTTGACATTCTCTTCTATACAGTGCGGTTTCCCTGTCTGAGGTGAAAGAGTCTAGAAACGTAATAACGAGAAGCTCAAATGTGTACATTGTAGTGTACAGTCTAGCTCGTCAGCTCTCGCTCCTGTCTCTGGTTTGGTTTGAGGTGGTTTAGATTTAACATTCTCCTCTGCAACAGAACAGCTTCCTGTTGGTGCCTGCAGTCCAGGCCTAATCACCAGATTATGACACGATAAGGCAGGGTGTGTCACATGACTTGCCTCTGGAGCCCTAGAGCACTGAACTCCCTCCTCTCTGTGTCTCTCCTCTCTCTGTTGTCAACTGGCTGTGGAATCCATTTCTGATTCTGCAGACTGGGCAATCTCATCTAGTGGATGCATTTCCCAATGCAAATAAGAATATAAACTATGCACATTTTCATACACCCTTTTAAAAATCCTCAGACATTTTAGGAGTTTGTTATAAATACTGTAATATTCAGTTGAATTAAAGGGACACATCATGACATCTTCAAACTAGGCTAAACTGTAACCTAGTTTAAAGGCAGCCTGTTTGTATGTAATACCATTGCATTTACCGCAGTACTTTGTCTCAAATGACATCAACATACACGGTAATACCCTTCCTAAAATGTTTTCTTTGGATCTATATTAATAGATGACCTCAAACACACCTCACCCACTCCTGTTTGTAATTTCATCCCAGAAACCCCCAACCCCTAAATGAGGGGCCCGAGCTTGGTCCTGCCTCTGCACCATACACCCCCAACTCCCTAAATGAGGGGCCCGAGCTTGGTCCTGCCTCTGCACCATACACCCCCCTCCCTAAATGAGGGGCCGAGCTTGGTCCTGCCTCTGCACCATACACCCCCAACTCCCTAAATGAGGGGCCCGAGCTTGGTCCTGCCTCTGCACCATACACCCCCAACTCCCTAAATGAGGGGCCCGAGCTTGGTCCTGCCTCTGCACCATAACACCCCAACTCCCTAAATGAGGGGCCGAGCTTGGTCCTGCCTCTGCACCATACACCCCCAACTCCCTTAAAACCCGAGCTTGGTCCTGCCTCTGCACCATACACCCCCAACTCCCTAAATGAGGGGCCCGAGCTTGGTCCTGCCTCTGCAATGTACACCCCCAACCTCCTAAAAGAGGTGCCCGAGCCTGGTTCTGCCTCCACACAATTCACATAGTCTAATTGAAGGCAGATGTGGCACTCTGCTTCTCTGTGGTACCGATTCACATCGAGGTATTTGTGCTCCTCTCGCTCTCTCTGTAGTATACAGTGGGAGTTAATGGACAGTCTCTGTTACCTCCACAACTGTGCTTTGACATCTATTCATCAGCGTTTCGTCCACATAATGTGTTTCAAATTCCACTTCAGTGTTGCGTTTAGTGAATGAATAGCGATCATTTGAATATCTGTAGAGACAGAGCAATACAACGAGACATCGGAAGTCCAACTTTGTCAGACTCGTTAAGGTCGGTTCGATTTCAGTTCGATTATTAAAAAAGTATCACTGTTTTCAATTTCGGTTTCGATTACTTGAGTTGAATGCTGTAACAACACAGAATAAAACAATTAATACAAGTCCAATGATGGTAGTGACTGCTCACCACTGTTTATCACTTATTAACTATAATTTATTCACATTACTTTACTTCAATAAAATATTTCAGTTGTATATATTACATTTGTTTTATTTGATGACTTTATTTCATTCCAAGTCATCTCATCTCGATAGAGCTGCTGCCTACGCTGTCTGACAAAATCACTATTTTAGTAGTTCTTCAAACTCAATAAGGCATACTTTTATGACTGCTGAATACCAACTATCAATCTCYTTGATCATGCATTTTCAGGTAGAGATACCTCACAAATCAACTTCTGCTCTCTACATCCCCTCACGATAGTACACTCTTGTCTCTTCTGTAACAGGTGTAAAATAAACACAGACCGGACAAGTAGATGCACAATGGATTATGGTCACTGTAGTTAATTACCACGTTTTATGTGCTAAACTATGTGGAATATTGGCCTGTTGGAAACTACAACTCCCTTCTATATCGCACAGTTCAGGCTGGATCTGATTTATCTCTAGAGAAACTGTGCAATATGCGCCATTGAACTCACAGAAAAGAAACGAACGAAATGGAATTCAAATAATTTAACCGATATTGGTCAATTAGTAAAAAAAAAAACGAAAAATAACAGAAATTACAGTTAATCGCTCAGCACTATAAGTCAGACTTTGTTGATCCAGGGGGTAGGAAAAAGATCTATACTGATGCCTCAAATTCGGATTGAAATGAAAAGTCTCTATAGCTACTTTTTCATCAAATACCTGGTTATACTGAGTGGGTCCCAAATTGCACAAAGTGCACCCTATTCTCTATATAGGGCACTACTTTTGACCAAAGCCCTATGGGGGCACTACATAAGGAATAAGGTTCCATTCGGGATGCAAACACTGGCACAGATGTCAATGATAACCTGTCTGACTGGCTTTTCTCTGGTTGTGGGTTGGGTCCATCCTTTCCCATCCACCTCTGCCCTGATCTCACACAACTTGCTCAGCAGGAAGTGTGACTGGGTCATTTGCAAGCCCTGCACACACAAACTGCCACAAGTCATTATACAACAACCGTACTATTAGCTGTGTGGTGTGCTGACAGTTAGATCTGCTCCGCTAGCATTAGCCTCGTCTATTCTGTAGCAATATACCTTTTGAGATGATCCAAACAGTCAAGCCCCACTACGCTATCTTGCCTGTACCGTTGTCTCCTATCAGGGAAAAGTGGTGCGTTTCATTTGGATTGACTCTTGCTGAGTGGCTTACTTACTGAAGTCAGAGTTTCTTATTGCTGATGGCAGCAACAAAACCCAAGCCTTAGATTTGATCTGAAACACAGTTAGCATTTTCTGTAATACTGACATGACCAATGTTAGTGGTACGTATCATCTCTGTGCTGGTTTCAATGGCGTCAAAATGCATTACTGCATGGCCCTGTCCTCCCATACCAGGTCCACAGAGGTCAGTGCTGATAGGTTGGGGTTGATCTTAGCCCAGACTGGACTGGAAATGTGTAACCTTGGGGTTTACCCCTCTGAACCAACTGACCCCGGATCATGGGAGACTCAGTCAGGCTGGCCCTGACCCTGCACCTTAGACACTGTAGCATGTGTTATTGACCTGTGCCACACCAAGCTGCTATACAGATAAAGCCCTGTGTCGTCTTTGCCGGTGTGTGTGTGTGTGTTGGTGTGTGTGGTGTGTGTGTGGTGTGGTGTGTGTGTGTGTGTGTGTGTGTGTGTGTGTGTGTGTTGTGTGGGTGTTGTGAGTGTGCGTGTGCGTATGAAACCAAACGCACAGCAACCCAAACACACACAACTGTGTATACCAGCAACATGCTTCACAACCCACCCAACCTCACACAGCACACTCTCCAATCCCTCTGCCTCCCTCTACACCAACCATCCACCATTCCCTTTGTCTCTGCGCCACAGTCAATATATCTGACTAAACTTGATGAACTGTTGTGCGCCGCAAAGTTAATTTCTTTCAGAGTGCACGGTAGCCATGGCGACCACCTTATTAGTGCTGAAGCCATCTGCTCTAAACATTAACCGGAGCGCGGCTGAGTGGACAAAAGCTGCACTGGCAGGGAGTACATGTGCTTTACGCATTGATCCTACTCAGAGTGGATCGATAGAAAGCCACATTTGTGGATGTTGCTGCTATGGTAGTGTTCGGCCATTTTGATTTTCTGTTTTCTCAAAACCAGACTTCTTTTTGTTTCTTTTTTTGGCTTGCAGGAGCTTGGAGCTGCATGAACTGTTTTGGTGAAAGCAGTTTGTTTCATGWCCAAAATACTGAGATATACTACATTTCAAAAGCTATTTTCTCCCAGTGCTGCAGTGAAACTCCATATTTAGATGGTGGTTTAGTATTGCTGACTGTATGCTGCCTTGCACTGGAGCACTTTTGGTGCCGCTTTTGTGTGCAAATTGCTGTAAATGATTTAAATAAAAATGGAATTGACTACCTTATATGATTGGTCTGTTACACTTGACTGAAAGCATCTTTACCCACTGACCCAAGACTCATCTATCATGAAGCGAAAAATGTATGTKATTTTCAGGCCAACTTATGAGGGATCCCAATGTTRCTATTCTGCAAGCCCCCAGATCTGGCAGTAWACTTAGCTCACCTCACTGGAACATTTATTTAGCAAATGCTTTGTTTCTGTTTGAATGATCCAAATCCAACCCAGGGTGCCTTTAAACAGGAAGGGGAGGAGCCTTTAAACAGGAAGGGGATGTGCCTTTAAACAGGAAGGGGAAGTGAGCAGTAAAACAGGGTGCAGGGAAACATATGAAAAGGAAACATAACATTAGATACACATGGCAGTGGAGGAATCCAAAACCCCAAACGCCTTCTCAACAGATCTATATCATTAAATAGAACAGGGCTGTCTGTATGAAAGACACATGAGAACTGGGGGCCTATAAAATATGTAGTAGTTGCACACAAAACAACAACAACAAATAGGCCAGTCGTTTTGACATCTCTTCTCTTGGTAACATTTAACATTAAGTTGCTCTTGTGTAGTAATAACAATGTGTTACACAATACTTTAGTAATATAATTTAAATGATTGGCATTATGTTAGGTTACATCCAAAGCATGAATGCAGTGCGTGCCCCTGGACTTAAGTGAATGAGAAATATTAGTGATGTTCTCCACCGTTTGAGCTCAGCTGGCAAAATATTGATATCCTTCCACCYCATTGGTTTCCAAGCAGCCTGACCTAAACGACTGTTGCTATGGTCCCTCTTTTCCCTCCTCTCAACTGACATGAGGCACGTGACTCCCTCTCCTTATATGGAAGCAGCAGGATCACAAATCACTCTGAGGGAGGGATGCATTCTACGAATTAAGGTTCCCAGAGAAGGACATTGAGTTGCCACTAATCAAGTGGCAGATTCATTTATTTTTCCTACCGTGCCATTTCTCTTACACCCATATATAGTTTTGTATGTTGCTCTCATTCATTTAAATGACTCAAAGAGCTATATGAATCATGACTCATGTTGCACTACTATCAGGCAGTTTAGTAGGTTACTGTGCATAGCTGTACATATAMACTGTTATTCCTTTCACGGTGAATGTCTTCCCTGGCCTGTAGGCCTATAGTCAAACACATCTGGAAGACTAAGCAAAGGACTGTGGTGTAGATAAGGGTCGATTATTCAATCAGTAGAGCAGGGGAGGACACAACAATTCGCTCCACCAAGGGAATCAAAACATAAAGATGGCCGCCGCTGCTAAAACCTCCAAAACCTGCTGAACCAGACTTTTTCCGCAATTCGCAATGTAAATACGTACGTCTGCATGAAAAACAAACAGCCTTGACATTGAGAGGGGGAAGGGATTGAAAGGAGAAGCACCAGCTGCCGCACCGGTCACATTCCACTGAGGAAACCTCATCTCTGAGGCTGGGCTAGGCTGCTCGCTACTAGCCTTCAGAAGAAGTTAGTGATGTCATTCAATGCAAAGTATGGCCTTGGGTAAGGGTTATGCTCTTGAATGACATTCAGGACCAGCTGTCTTGTGTGCTCCATGCTGCTCCCTGTGTAGACAACAGGGGGAGGGAGAAGCCACTTTACCTGACAGCCATTTTAGTYGGGCGTGTGAAATGCCAGGGACCTCACGATATGATACTATCACAATACTTAGGTGCCYATACGATATGTATTGCGATTCTCACGYTTCTATGGCGCATTGCGATTTCGATACTGCGATTTGATGTTCGAAACACATTGCTCAGTATACTGTATGTCTGCTGCAGAAAGAGGGTAGAGAGCATGAGCAAATMAGTTTTTAATCAGTCAGGGAAATAAAAGTGCTAAAAAAACATTTCCTGACTTTTTGAAAAGAAGATGGAGAACAAGCTCTAGGATGAAAAATACCAGCGTTGTAGCGTAGGTACAGCCCACTACCTCTAGCTAACTCTGTACAGTAGCATTTCAGTTATTTTAAAAACCGATTCTTGGAGTCAAATATAATAATAATAATAATAATATTCAATACATTTTAGATGGAGGCAAACAGTCTCAGAAGAAGCAGTTGTTTATATGTGGTCCCTGTGTGGATTCCTCAATCACAGGGGGAGGATTGGGTTCCTCTTCAGATCATGCGACTCACTAATGAAGGCATTAGTTATGGAGATACATTTTCAGATCTTAACCTTWAWAAAAATCACAGATCCGGATGCAGATTGTGCAGCTCGGTGCTTTGACAGTAAAARGCTTTCATCCTTCTCTATTGGCCTTAAAAGGAACACTTTGATTATCCAATTACACCCCTACTTTCTGGGTTCAGATCTCTAGATATCTGATTCTCCCTTGGG
>NW_019946947.1:18080-26305 GCF_002910315.2 Salvelinus sp. IW2-2015 | reverse complement strand
TCCGCTTAACCCAAAACAAGAGCCTCTACCCGTGACGCTCGTGCCTGTCAATGCAATGGAATCCTTCGCCGATGCGCTCTGCCAAACAAAATCTCTTGCATAGTTTTGCATACTTAAGTCTTGCACAGTTAGTTTGGTTTGTATGGTTTGCATTGAAAAGTGGCTAATATTATGTTGATTCGATGACAATTCCCACAGAAGAAGAAGCTTTGATAGTGTAACTAAGGTGGAAAACTCTAGAAAATCTTTGCGTCTCTGACGGGCTGGTATTCTTCTGATCGGGCTGTATTCTTCTGATCGGGCTTGTATTCTTCCACGCGGGCTGGTATTTCTTCCACGCGGGCTGGTATTTCTTTGCATCGGGCTTGTATCTTCTGATCGGGCTTGTATTTCTTATGATCGGGCTTGTATTCTTCTTGATCGGGCTGTATTTCTTCCGCGCGGGCTGGTATTATTCTGAGCGGGCTGGTATTTCTTCTGAGCGGCTGGTATTTCTTCTGAGCGGGCTGGTATTTCTTCAGCGGGCTGGTATTTCAGTCCCAGGAGACTGGACCACACAGAGACGTATTTCAACCAGGAGGAATGTGAAAAGCTTCATTAAAAATGTACAACACGTTTTAAGCATTACCATCCTGGAGTTTCGTCATAGAGGTGAAGAAGAAAACATGGGTAAAATAGAGTCTATCCTTAGTTGGGACTTTACCAGTGATCTGACAGTCTTACAAGCTTGGATATATATAATAGGCTGTTCTTACCAGTGATCTGACACCATAGAGCTTGGAATAATATAATAGGCTGTTCTTACCAGTGATCTGACAGCCATAGAGCTTGGATATAATATAATAGCTGTTCTTACCAGTGATTTGACGAGCCATAGAGCTTGGATATAATATAATAGGCTGTTCTTACAGTGATCTGACAGCCATAGAGTTGGATAAATATAATAGGCTGTTCTTACCAGTGATCTGACAGCCGTAGAGCTTTGGATATAATATAATAGGCTTTCTTACCAGTGATCTGACAGCCGTAGAGCTTGAATTAAATTAATAGGCTGTTTCTTACCAGTGATCTGACAGCCATATAGCTTGGATATAATATAATAGGCTGTTTCTTACCAGTGATCTGACAGCCATAGAGCTTGGATATAATATAATAGGCTGTTCTTACCAGTGATCTGACAGCCATAGAGCTTGGATATAATATAATAGGCTGTTCCTTACAGTGATCTGACAGCCATATAGCTGGATATAATATATATAGGCTGTTCTTACCAGTGCTGACAGCCATAGAGCTTGATATAATATATAGGCTGTCTTACCAGTGATTGACAGCATAAAGCTTGGATATAATATAATAAGGCTGTTCTTACAGTGATCTGACAGCCATAGAGCTTGGATATAATATAATAGGCTGTTCTTACCAGTGATTGACAGCCATGAGCTTGGATATAATATAATAGGCTGTTCTTACCAGTGATTTGACAGCCATAGAGCTTGGATATAATATATAGGCTGTTCTTACCAGTGATCTGACAGCCAATAGAGCTTGGATATAATATAATAGCTTTCTTACCAGATCTGATCTTACCCAGCTTGGATATAATATAATAGGCTGTTCTTACCAGTGATCTGACACACATTGGACTTATTATGTAGAGCTGATCTTCTGATCTGACAGCCTTAGAGCATATAAATATAAATAGGCTGTTTTACCAGTGACTGACAGCCTTGAGCTTGGATATAATATAATAGGCTGTTCTTACCAGTGATTCTGACAGCCATAAGCTTGGATAATATAATAGGCTGTTCTTACCATATTGACATCTTACAGCTTGCATAGGTTACGTGTCGAAACGTGGATAAATATAATAGGCTGTTCTTACCAGTGATCTGACAGCATAGAGCTTGGATATAATATAATAGGCTGTTCTTACCAGTGATCTGACAGCCATAGAGCTTGGATATAATATAATAGGCTGTTCTTACCACTGATCTGACAGCCTAGAGCTTGGATATAATATAATAGGTGTTCTTACCACTGATCTGACAGCCATAGAGCTTGGATATAATATAATAGGCTGTTCTTACCAGTGATCTGTGACAGCCAAATAGAGCTTGGATATAATATAATAGGGCGTTCTTACCAGTGTATACTACAGCCATAGAGCTGGATATAAATATAATAGCTTTCTTAACAGTGATCTGACACCATAGAGGGCGTTGAAATATATATTATAGCTTTTCTTACCAGTGATCTGACGAGCCATAGACTTGGATATAATATAATAGGCTGTTCTACCAGTGATCCTGACAGCCGTTAGAGCTTGATAATAATATAATAGGCGTATTACCAGTATTTGACAGGTCTTACAAGTTAGATGATAATATAATAGGCTGGTTCTTACCATGATCTACAGCCGAGAGCTCCAAGCGCAGGCGATGGCTGTTCTTCCAGGTCTGGGTCTGATGCGTACGAAGCGGCCAGAACAGGCTGGGGATCCGGGTTCGAACCAACGGTAGAGTCTGTGGTTGGCATGAACATGGCAGCAGGAGAGATAACACGGGTTCAAAGAGACAGGTCCCGCTGCCTGGGCACAGGAAACACAGGGTCAAAAGAGACAGTCCGCCGCCTGGCACAGGAGAGACAACAGGTCAAAGAGACAGCCCGCTGGCAAATGTGTGTCTTTTGTGCATGGAACACCTGCACGGAGAGAACACCGGGTCAAAGAGACAGGTCCCTGGAAATGTGTTTGTCGTGTTGCTGAAAACACCTGGGCACAGGAGAGACACCGGTCAAAGAGACAGTCCAGCTGGGAATGTGTTTGTCTCGTGTTGGCATGGAACCTGGGCACACGAGGAAGACAGTCAAGAGAACAGTGCCGTGGAAATGTGTTGTCTGTGTTGGCATGGAAACCTGGCACAGGAGAGAGACAGGGTCAAGAGACAGGTCCGTGGAAATGTTGTTTGTCTGTGGTTCATGGAACACCTGGGCCAGGAGAGAGACACAGGGAACAAAGGAGACAGTCCCGCTGGAAAATGTGTTGTCTTGTTGCATGGACAACCCTGGGAAGGGGCCCAAAACAAAGGAGAGAGAACGGGTCAAAGACAGGTCCGCTGGAAATGTGTTTTGTCTGTGTTGGCATGGAACACTGGCACAGGAGAGAGACCACCGTCAAAGAGAACAGTCCGCTGGGAAATGTGTTTTCTTGTGTTGATGGAACACCTGGCCAGGAGCAGAGACACAGGGTCAAGATGACAGGTCCGCTATTTAGCCAATTGTGCACATTTGTTCGTATCCTTTGCTATTTAGTGACTTTTTACACCAGTTATAGCTAATTTCAGGTCAACATAGTGATCGTCTCCTACAAGAGCACAAAACGTTGCTATACTACGCCATCTTTGAAAAGCCAGGTAAAGATGATTATATTTATGTCTTCAAGGTGCAGTGTTGTATTTTGAGGCTATGAATATGTTAAGTTACACTGCCTTCAGAAATTATTCAAACCCCTTCCATTATTCAACATTTGGTTGTGTTACAGCCTGAATTCATCATGGATTATATAATACCATTTCTCTACACACAAACCCCATAGKGAAAACCTSTTTTTAGAAATGTTTGCAAATGTATTGAAAATTGAATATCTCATACCTCATTTACTTAAGTATTCACATTCCGGAGTCAACACTTTGTAGAAGAACCGTTCACGGCTTCCCAGTTGACGCCAATTGGCGAAGCCGTCTAAGGCACTTTATCTCAGTGCTTGAGGCATCACTACAGATCCGGTTCGATCTCAGGCTGTGTCACAGCCGGCTGTGACCTGGTGTCCCATGGTGTCCCAACCATTTTCAGGTCTTGCCATAGATTTTCAAGTAGATATAAGTCAAAACTGTAACTCGGCCCTTCAGGAACATTCACTTTCTTCTTGGTAAGCAACTCCAGTGTATATTTGGCCTTTTGTTTTAGGGTATTGTCCTGCTGAAAGGTCGTAACCAGGTTATCCTCTAGGATTTTACCTGTTATTTATTTATTTTTTATTTCCCCTTCATTTAACCAGGTAGGCCAGTAGAGAACAAGTTCTCATTTACAACTGTGACCTGTCCAAGATAAAGCAAAGCAGTGCGACACAAACAACAACAAAAACAAGAGTTACAACTGGGATAAACAAATGTACAGTCAATAACACAATAGAAACATCTATGTACAGTGTGTGCAAATGTAATAAGATTAGGGAGGTAAGGCAATAAATAGGCCAAAATCATTACAATTTAGCATTAAAGTTAGTGAGGGAGATATGAGTCTCCAGCTTCACTGATTTTTGCAATTTGTTCCAGTCATTGGCAGAAGAGAACTGGAAGGAAAGGCGGCCAAAAGAGATCTTGGCTTTGGGGGTAACCAGTGAGATATACCTGCTGGAGCACGTGCTACGGGTGGGTGTTGCTATGGTGATCAGTGAGCTGAGATAAGGCGGGGCTTTACCTAGCAGAGACTTGAAGTGAAGCATGAGTGAAGGATTCTTTGTTGTCAGACAGGAAGCCGATTCTAGATTTAATTTTGGATTGGAGATGCTTAATGTGAGTCTGGAAGGAGAGTTTACAGTCTAACCAGACACCTAGGTATTTGTAGTTGTCCACATATTGTAAGTCAGAACCGTCCAGAGTAGTGATGCTGGACGGGCGGGCAGGTGTGGGCAGCGATTGGTTGAAGAGCATGGCATTTAGTTTTACTTGCATTAAGAGTCAGTTGGAGGCCACGGAAGGAGAGTTGTATGGCATTGAAGCTCGTCTGGAGGTTAGTTAACACAGTGTCCAAAGAAGGGCCAGAAGTATACAGAATGGTGTCACCTGCAGCAAGAGCGACATCATTAATGTCGCTCCAACAGAGAAAAGAGTTGGTCCAAGAATTGAACCCTGTGGCACCCCCATAGAGACTGCCAGAGGTCCGGACAACAGGCCCTCCGATTTGACACACTGAACTCTGTCTGAGAAGTAGTTGGTGAACCAGGCGAGGCAATCATTTGAGAAATCAAGGCTGTTGAGTCTGCCGATAAGAATGTGGTGATTGACAGAGTCAAAAGCCTTGGCCAGGTCGATGAATCCGGCTGCACAGTAATGTCTCTTATTGATGGCGGTTATGATGTCGTTTAGGACCTTGAGCGTGGCTGAGGTGCACCCATGACCAGCTCGGAAACCAGATTGCATAGCAGAGAAGGTACAGTGGGATTTGAAATGGTCGGTGATCTGTTTGTTAACCTCTCTGGGATATGTGGGACGGTAGCGTCCCACCTGGCCAACAACCAGTGGAAATGCAGAGCGCCAAATTCAAATAAATTACTATAAAAAATGTACTTTCATGAAATCACACATTCAATATACCAAATTAAAGCTACACTTGTTGTGAATCCAGCCAACGTGTCAGATTTCGAAAATTCTTTACGGTGAAAGCAAACGATGCTATTATCTGAGGATAGCACCCCAGCAACCAAACACAGACCATCATATTTCAACCCTCCCGGTGCGACACAAAACGCAGAAATAAAGATATAATTCATGCCTTACCTTTGACGAGCTTCTTCTGTTGGCACTCCAATATGTCCCATAAACATCACAAATGGTCCTCAATTAATTCCGTCGATATATATCCAAAATGTCCCTTTATTTGGCGCGTTTGATCCAGAAAAACACCGGTTCCAACTTGCACAACGTGACTAGAAAATATCTCAAAAGTTACCTGTAAGCTTTGCCCAAACTTTTCAAACTACTTTTGTAATACAACTTTAGTTATTTTTCTACGTAAATAATCGATAAGATTGAAGACGGGATGATTTGTGTTCAATACCGGAGGAGCACAATGTGTAGCATGCTTTCTGGTCACGCGCCTCTAACAAACAGTACACTTCACTGGAGCCTCATTCTGAACATGGCTACTTCTTCATTTCTCACAGGAAAAACCGCAACCAATTTCTAAAGACTGTTGACATCCAGTGGAAGCGATAGGAACTGCAGGAAGGTCCCTTATAAATCTGGATTCCCAATGAAACTCCATTGAAATGAGTGACCTCAAAAAAACAAAAACAAAATCTGAATGGTTTGTCCTCAGGGTTTTGCCTGCCAAATAAGTTCTGTTATACTCACAGACATGATTCAAACAGTTTTAGAAACTTCAGAGTGTTTTCTATCCAATACTAATAATACTATGCATATATTAGCATCTGGGACTGAGTAGGAGGCAGTTTACTCTGGGCACGCTTTTCATCCAAACGTGAAAATGCTGCCCCCTATCCACAAGAAGTTAATTAACTTAGCTTTCGAAGACCTTAGAAAGGCAGGGTAGGATGGATATAGATCGGTGGCATTATGCTATTTGCACATTTTTACTCCTGAACTTATTTAGGTCTAATACATTTTTTTTAAATTATTTTTTTACATTTTCTTTGAACAAAATTCCATTTGACCATGTGGGGTATTGTGTGTAGATTAATTTAATACATTTTTAATTCAGGCTGTAACAACAAAGTGTGGAAAATGTACATTCTGAAAGCACTGTAGCCAATAGGCAGAGGGTAGCATACATTTGATTCTCTATAATAATAATAATGCTTTGGGAATAATGATGAATCTTKTATTGTAATGTGGTTTCTTGCGCCAAAAAAGAAAACAACACAATAACATTTTCAGACACCTAGTTGTTTGAAGGACAAGTGGATAGACAAGTTAATGTCAAGCCCTGCATGTTTTTTCAAAAGAATGTAGGCCTTCATTGGCTGCTACTGTAGGCTGAATGATAGAACAGCTACTTCCATGTTGAAATATTGTGGGATTCATTTTCTCCATTTGTTTTTTGATGGTAGGCCACTCTGGTAGGCTTACATTATGATCAAATAGCCACAGTAGTCTACTTGGCCACTGTTAAAACTGTTACTTAAAGTGGGTACAGCCTCAGTGTTCACAGTAAAACTGTAACTTAACGTGGGTACAGCCTCAGTGTTCACAGTAAAACTGTAACTTAACGTGGGTACAGCCTCAGTGTTCACAGTAAAACTGTAACTTAAAGCGGGTACAGCCTCAGTGTTCACAGTAAAACTGTAACTTAAAGCGGGTACAGCCTCAACTCCAGTGAGCATAGCCTTGCTATTGAGAAAGGCCGCCGTAGGCAGACCTGGCTCTCAAGAGAAGACAGGCTATGTGCACACTGCCCACAAAATGAGGTGGAAACTGAGCTGCACTTCCTAACCTCCTGCCCAATGTATGACCATATTAGAGACACATATTTCCATCAGATTATTACAGATCCACATTTTTTTTTTAACAAACCAATTTTGATAAACTCCCATATCACTGGGTGAAATACCACAGTGTTCCACCACAGCAGCAAGATTTGTGACCTGTTTGCCACAAGTAAAGGTCAACCAGTCAATAACAAACACCATTGTAAATACAACCCATATTTATGATTATTTATTTTCCATTTTAAACTTAACCATTTGCACATCATTACAACACTATATAGACATAATATGACATTTGAAATGTCTTTATTCTTTTGGAACTTCTGTGAGTGTAATGTTTACTGTTAATTTTTATTGTTTATTTCACTTTTCTTTATTATCTATTTCACTTGCTTTGGCAATGATAACATATGTTTCCCATGCCAATAAAGCCCTAAAATTGAAATAAATTGAAATTGAGAGAGAGAGAGACAGATAGAAAGAGGGACAGAGAGAGATGGAGAGAAGAGAGAGAGAGACGGAGAGAGAGAGACAGAGAGAGAGGAGAGACGGAAAGAGGAGACAGAAAGATAGAGAGACAGACAGAGAGAGAGAATAGAGAGAGAGAGAGAGAGAGAGAGAGACAGAAAGAGAGAGAGACAGAGAGAGAGAGACAGAGAAAGAGAGACAGAGAGAAACGAGAAAATGAGAGACCAAAAAGAGAGAGAGACAGAGGGTTGGCCACTGTCTCATTTCGCTCGGAGTGCAGCCAGCCAGGCAGGCCCAGGGACACTAATATCTAATATAGACACCAGCATCGTTTCGGCGCCGGATGAATTTGGAATTCTGTGAGTGTAATGTTTACTGTTAATTTTTATTGTTTATTTCACTTTTCTTTATTATCTATTTCACTTGCTTTGGCAATGATAACATAGGTTTCCCATGCCAATAAAGCCCTAAAATTGAAATAAATTGAAATTGAGAGAGAGAGTAGACAGAAGAAATAGAGACAGAGAGGGAG
>NW_019946947.1:12138-14699 GCF_002910315.2 Salvelinus sp. IW2-2015 | reverse complement strand
TCAGAAAGAACAGGAAAAGAGAGACAGAGAGAACAGAGAAAATGAGAGACCAAAAAGAGAGAGAGACAGAGACAAAGAGACAGAGGGGTGCCACTGTCTCATTTCGCTCGGAGTGCTGCCAGCCAGGCAGGCCCAGGGACACTAATATCTAATATAGACACCAGCATCGTGTTGTGCCATTTGTGTTCAAGCCGGAGAGAGCTTTATTCACTAAAAGCACATCTGTCCTTCTCAGTGTCGAAAAAAAATGGCAGCAGATAGCAGGCTAATAGAATGATGATGAGTGATGTTTGATGGTGTGTGTGTGTGTGTGTGTGTGTGTGTGTGTGTGTGTGTGTGTGTGTGTGTGTTGTGTGTGTGTGTGTGTGTGTGTGTGTGTTGTGTGTGTGTGTGTGTGTGTGTGTGTGTGTGTTGTGGTGTGTGTGTGTGTGTGTGTGTGTGTGTGTGTGTGTGTGTGTGTGTGTGTGTGAGTGTGTGTGTGGAGATGGTGGGGCTGATCTCCTTTCATGTGATGTGTGGGGGGAAACAAACGGAATTACACCCCCCGCTAATCACCGTGGCACTATAAATAGACACATGTAATTACAGCTAGCTAGCTCTTTAGCGCCACAGCTCTGATGATACGGCGCTGAGAGGTGGAGACAGCGTGGACAGAAAACAGACGGGGACAGACAGGAGACGACTGGCGACGGGCTGGATGGAATCACACACATTACATGTCTGGTCTGTGTCTCTCTGTCAGGCGGTTACAAAAGCCAATAGATCGTCTTTAGATTGTGCTGTGATCAAACTAAGATTCAAAGGGTCACATTCACCCGGAACATTCCTTTAGCGTTTTATTGAAGAGAGAAGTGTTGGATAGACGGGGGGGGGGGGGGGGGTTATTTATTTAAACTTTATTTAACTAGGCTAGTCAGTTAAAAACAAATTATTATTTTAGAATGACGGCCTACTCAGGCTAAACCCTCCCCTAACCCGGAGGCCGCCTTATAGGACTTCCGATCACGGCTGGTTTACATTTACATTTAAGTCATTTAGCAAACGCTCTTATCCAGAGCGACTTACAAATTGGAAAGTTCATACATATTCATCCATATTCATCCTGGTCCCCCCGTGGGGATAACCCACAACCCTGGCGTTGCAAGCGCCATGCTCTACCAACTGAGCCACACGGGATACAGCCCGGCATCGAACCAGGTAGTGGGAGGGGAGATAGTGGGAGATAGTGGATGGGGAGATAGTAGGAGTCAAACGGACAGATTCGATCTGACTCAGGAATAGTGGCAATGTTCCCTGTAAAAAAATAAATGTCTGCTGAGCGCAAACTTGAATTCTGTGAAAATTCCAGCATGCGTTTACTGTGAACACTGAGGCTGTACCTGCTATAAGTTACAGTTTTACTGTGAACACTGAGGCTGTACCTCTATAAGTTACAGTTACTGTGAACACTGAGGGCTGACCTGCTTATAAGTTACAGTTTTACTGTGAACACTGAGGCTCTGTACATAGTCAAAGCTTTCCTTAAGTTTGGGTCAGTCACAGTGGTCAGGTATTCTGCCACTGTGTACTCTCTGTTTAGGGCCGCTAACAATAACTGCCCCCCCCCCTCTCTGTGGCCGATGTGAGTAAAACATTTAAACGTGTTAACCTTCGCAAGTCTGCTGGCCCAGACGGCATCCCTAGCCACAGAGCATGCGCAGACCAGCTGGCTGGTGTGTTAACGGACATATTCAATCAATCCTATCCCAGTTTGCTGTTCCCACATGCTTCAAGATGACAACTATTTTTCACGTACCCAAGAAGGCAAACTGAACTAAACTTTAAGAGACTAGTCAAGGATCATATCACCTCCACCTTACCTGCCACCCTAGACCCACTTCAGTTTGCATACCGCTCCAACAGATCCACAGACGATGCAATCGCCATCACACTGCACATTGCCCTATCCCATCTGGACAAGAGGAATACCTACATCAGAATGCTGTTCATTTACTACAGCTCAGCATTTAACACCATAGTACCCTCCAAGCTCATCATTAAGCTCTGGGCCCTGGGCCTTAACCCCGCCCTGTGCAATTGGGTCCTGGACTTTCTGACGGGTCGCCCCCGGGTGGTGAAGGTAGGAAAACAACATCTCCACTCCGCTGATCCTCAACACTGGGGCCCCACAAAGGTGCGTTCTCAGCCCTCTCCTGTACTCCCTGTTCACCCATGACTGCGTTCCCATGCACACCTCCAACTCAATCATCAAGTTTGCAGACGTCACAACAGTGGTAGGCTTGATTACCAACAACTACGAGACGGCCTACAGAGAGGAGGTGAGGGACCTCGGAGTGTGGTGTCAGGAAAATAACCACTCACTCAACGTCAACAAAACAAAGGAGATGATCGTGGACTTCAGGAAACAGCAGAGGGAGCACCCCCCTATCCACATAGAGGACAGCAGTGGAGAAAGTGGAAAGTTTTAAGTTTTAACCTCTAACGAGCCTCTACCCCGGGTCCGGGAGCACCCCCCATCCCCCCACACACTGATTAGCATAGCTAGCATAGCTTCACAAGTA
>NW_019946947.1:0-2500 GCF_002910315.2 Salvelinus sp. IW2-2015 | reverse complement strand
CGATGGAGATACCTACGTATGGAGATAATACTAGGAGATATACTCATGGAGAAATTATTACTATGGAGAATATATATGGAAATATACTATGGAATGATTACTCATGGACGGAAACTATAATGTGAGAATATCTCCTGGAGAATCACTATTACTATGGAGCGAATACATACTATGAAATACTACTATGGAGAATATCTAACTATGGAAGATATTAACTATGGAAGACTAATACTCATCGGAAAATCCTACTAGGAAGAATAATCGGTTAATACTATGGGACTAATTCATGAGAATATTCTACTAAGGAAAGTATTACTATGCATAAATACTACTAGGACGAATAATTACCATGGAGAATACTACTATGGAGATATACTTCTCATGGAGACAACTAGACTAGGAGAATCAGGGTACTGTACTAATGAGCGAATATTATACTATGAGAATAATCTATGGGAGAATACTACTTAAGGAAATCTACTACGAAGATCGAGAATATTACTATGAGAATTACTACTAAGGAGAATATTACTTATGGAGAATACACTACTCATGGCGAATATACTATGAGATACATACTATTGGAGGAATATACTATGGAGAATATGATGAATATACTAATGGGGGAATAATATATGGGTAAAAATACTATGGGATATACTATGGATAATATCGATAGAATACTACTAGAGGAGTTATTATTACTATGGAGATACTACTTATGGCGAGATATTACTATGGAGAATATTACTTAGCGAGAATTATTCTATGGAGAATACTACTACTGGGGAATACTCACTATTGGGATGAATAATGTTTTTTACTATGGAGATATATACTATGGAGAATATATATATGAAAAAAAAAAAAACATAAAAAATAAAAACAAGAAATACCCATATGAGACTACTAGGAGATATTATCTATGAGAAAGCTACTATGGGACTTATTACTATGGAGAATATACTATGGGAATACTATATGGGCGTCATGAAATACTTACTATGGGATAATAACTGGGGAATATATTGACGTTATCTCTGGATTTGAGATATGATAGGAATATTTTGGAGAACTATACTATGGAGAATAATACTAGCTATCGGGAAATATCTAGATACTTATGGAAAGATCTCAGGATATTCTTGGGACATATTACTCATGGAGAATAATACGTGAATATGCGTTCGTACTAGGACAATCTTGGAATATATACATAATATCGGGCAATAATTGACTATGAGAGTCCCTTACTATGTTTACTTATCAACCTCATACCGTATGGCAGATTATACCTAGGCAATGATTACTACTATGCGAGACTATTACTCTATGCGGGCATGATTAACTATGGGGAATATACTCTAATGAAATAGTGATGAATTCTACCTCAGGAGCAATACTACTATCGAGAGTATATCTATGGAGAATATTACTTGGAGAATACTACTATGGAGAATATACTAGGCGAGATCATATACTGTGGTTCTACTACTCATGGAGATACTTACACTGGTTATCTACTATGCAGGAATATATATGGAGACTAATACTATGCGAGATATATTACTCATGCGTTTACTACTACTGGTAGAATATACTCAATGGGGAATATTACTATGGAGAAATAATACTAGTGGAGAATAATACTATGGGAATATTACTATGGTTAACTAATCTATGGCAGTAATCTATGGAGGACTTACCATGGCTTCATTACTATGCGTAAAATACCTATGGGAATAATACCTATGGAGAATATTACTATGCGAAATTCAAATACTGTTGCGAGAATATACTCATCTATCTGCGAGAATATTTACTATGGAGTTATTACATGCCGAGAATATCACTATGTGCAGAAATATAAACTATAGTACAGGAATATACATGAAATCATTACTATGGAGAATATTCACTATGAGAGAATAGTACTATACAGTGATTACCTATGGAGCAATATTCGCCCATGTCGAACGAACAAAACTTATTTATCTGGTTTATTCAAAATTGTAGGCAGAACGTCCTGTTCTCTTTCACAGCTTGTCGTGAGTTTTCTTTTATACCGCTTAATGACTTATACTGTGGATGCGACAACGTCGGTTCCGTGCGTCTCTCGCTTAGTTCACGTTCATTCATCTCTGTTATTAAACATCTCTCTCTTCCTCCATTGCATGCTCGCTGTACTCTTTTGCCTGTTTGACCAGATTGTATATCATCTCTCTTCTCTTCTCCTATTGGTCTCTGCTACAGATTATAAGCAACATCTCTCTTCTCTCTCCCATTGTTCTCTGCTAGCAGATGTATAACATCTCTCTTCTCTTCTCATTGTCTCTGTACAGGATGTGTATAAACATCTCTCTTCTCTCTCCATTGTCTCTGGTAACAGATGTTATAATCTCTTTCTCTTCTCATTGTCTCTGCTACAGATGTGATAAGACATCTCTCTTCTTCTTCTCATTGTCTCTGCCTACAGATGTATAACATCTCTCTTCTTCTT
>NW_019946946.1:19370-26307 GCF_002910315.2 Salvelinus sp. IW2-2015 | reverse complement strand
CTGCCTTGACCTGAGCCTGCCTGCCGTTCTGTACCTGAGCCTGCGTGCCGCTTCTGTACCTGAGCCTGCACGGACCCTGAGCCTGCTGCCGTTCTGTACCTGAGCCTGCTGACCCTGAGCCTCCTGCCGTTCTGACCTGAGCCTGCCTGCCGTTCTGACCCTGAGCCTGCCTGCCGTTCTGACCTGAGCCTGCCTGCCGTCTGCCTGAGCCTGCCTGCCGTTCTGTACCTGAGCCTGCCTGCCGTTCTGACCCTGAGCCTGCCTGCCGTTCTTCTACCTGAGCCTGCCTGCCGTTCTGTACCTGAGCCTGCCTGCCGTTCTGTACCTGAGCCTGCCTGTCGTCTGTACCTGGCCTGCCTGTCTGTACTGAGCCTGCCTGCCGTTCTGTACCTGAGCCTGCCTGCCGTTCTGTACCTGAGGCCTGCCTGTCGTTCTGACCCTGAGCCTGCCTGCCGTTCTGTACCTGAGCCTGCCTGCCGTTCTGTACCTGAGCCTGCCTGCCGTTCTGTACCTGAGCCTGCCTGCCGTTCTGTACCTTGCCACACCCTGTCTGGATTACTGACCTCTGCCTGCCCTGACCCTGAGCCTGCCTGCCCTTGACCTGCCGTTTTGCCTGCCCCTGTACTGGTAATAAACGTTTGTTACTTCGACACCGTCTGCATCTAGGTCTTCTCCTGAAACGTCATTTACTACATTGCTTGTTGTGCTTCTTGTAAACACGTGACTCAAACTGCAGTTTTGGAAACTAGTACAGTAAACTTCATCATGAAAAATAATCTAACAGTGAAATGATGAACACGATCTGCTTCATCTATTACCTAGTTTACCTAGTTTACCTACTTTACCTATGCACGAGATGACTGGTAGTATTTCTAAAACAAGGTACACATATTAAATCTTACAGAGAACCACTGGCTTTAGAGCTATAGAGAACCACTTGGTTTAGAGCTATAGAGAACCACTGGGTTTAGAGCTATAGAGAACCACTGGGTTTAGAGCTATAGAGAACCACTGGGTTATTGAGCTATAGAGAACCACTGGGTTTAGAGCTATAGAGAACCACTGGGTTTAGAGCTATAGCAGAACCACTGGGTTTAGAGCTATAGAGAACCACTGGGTTTAAGCTATAGAGAACCACTGGGTTTAGAGCTATAGAGGACCACTGGGTTTAGAGCTATAGAGAAACCACTGGGTTTTAATCTCTCTCTTTGGTGTGGAATGGTCGAAAACAGGAAATAGAACAGACAGGAGCAAAGGAGGAAAACTCTTGTAGATTTCACAAAACAAAACGAACTGTCAACATACAAACAGAACACAGGTATAAATACACTGAGGATAATGGGGAAGATGGGCGACACCTGGAGGGGGGTGGAGACAAGCACAAAGACAGGTGAAACAGATCAGGGTGTGAGATGGTTTGGGATGAGGAAAATCAGCCAACAAGTGCTCAACATTTGTTGGAACTCCTTCAAGACAGTTTGAAAATCATTCCAGGTGAAGCTGGTTGAGAGAATGCTAAGAGTCTGCAAAGCTGTCATCAAGGCAAAGGGTGGCTACTTTGAAGAATCAAAAAAAAAAGGACAGGAAGAACTGGGACCAGCTACTACCCCACCTAATGTTCTCAATCCGAGAAGTACCCCAGTCCTCCACGGGCTTTTCCCCTTTCGAACTCCTCTACGGGAGGAGGCCAMGMGGYCTACTGGWCCTCGCCAAGGAGGTGTGGGAAGCCCAACCGACYCCATTACGCAGCGTGGTAGAGCACATGGAGACGATGAAGGAGCGGATGACAGCCATATGGCCAGTYGTGAAGAAACATATGGAGAAGGYMCAACGAGCCCAAGCCCAGGTCTACAATCGGGGAGCCCAGCCCCGAGAATTCCAGGTGGGAGACAGGGTGTTGGTCTTGATCCCCACGGCCGAAAGTAAGTTCCTGGCAACATAGCATGGACCATACGAGGTGATCGAGAAGCTGGGACCTGTCAATTACCGCGTWTGGCAAGGAGACGGAAACCCCAACAGATTTACCACGTGAACCTGTTGAAGAAGTGGCACGAGAGGACAGCCTTGGCCGTGTTATGGTCGGGAGCCAGGACGCCAACGGTACCAGTGGTGGTTCTGAGCAATGAGGACCTTGACCCGGCCCAGAAGCAAGAGCTCAGGGATCAATCGGAACACAGCGGTGTTCTCCGARAAGCCGGGCCACACAACCCTCATTGAACACCACATCCGTACCCGGCCCGGGGAAACAGTACGAAAGAGGCCATATCAGATACCAGAGGCCCGAAGGAAGGGCGTGAAACAAGAAGTGGAGGCTATGCTGAGGATGGGGGTCATTGAAGAGTCCCACAGTGCATGGTGCAGCCCCATCGTGTTGGTGCCTAAACCGGACGGTAGCCTCCGCTTCTGTAATGATTTCCAGGGTGTGAATGACATAAGCTTATTCGACGCCTACCCCATGCCGAGGGTGGACGAGCTCATCGACCGATTGGGAAAGGCCCGGTACATCAGCACCCAAAGGATATTGGCAGGTACCATTGACAGCCTCCTCCCGGGAGAAGACGGCGTTTTCGACGGCAGACGGATTGTATCAGTACCGCGTGCTCCCGTTCGGTCTCCACGAAGCCCCGCCCACATTCCAGCAACTGATGAACAGAGTACTTCGACCACACCAGCACAACACAGCGGCCTATCTAGATCATATCATCGTCTACAGCCAAGGTTGGGAAGAGCACCTGACGCGGCTCCAGGCGGTGCTGGACGCGGTCAGACAAGCCGGGTTGACCGCAATCCCCAAGAAATGCAAACTAGGGTTCGAGGAGGTGGAGTACCTGGGGTATTTGATCTGATGGGGGAACGTCAATTGTTGAGAAAGAAGTATAGCGGTGTAGCGGTGAAGTACCCATTTCACCCTGGTCACGGACCATGCTCCCCTGGTCTGGATGGCCAGGGTAAAGGACACAAACGATCGGGTTACCAGGTGGTTCTTGTCCCTTCAACACTTCTGTTTTTCTGTTGTGCACAGGTCAGGTGCGAAGCATGGAAACACGGATGCCCTATCAAGAAGAGAGACATACGTCACACTGATGACAGTCCCCTCCCCGACAGAGCTACGGGGGCGGTGTGTGTGTGGCGTACAGCAGGTCAGCCACCAGGGGGAGACTCGTCAAGGCCTGGTGACAGACGGAGTATACATCACGAGGCGATGGCTCCATCTGCTGGACGTGCCAGGTCTTACCGGGCTCTCCGGCCAGGACTAATTGTGGCTGACTGGGAGTTGGTGAGTAATCAAGGGAAGATTGCTCACCAGCTGTGCAAGGCCCATAGAGCTGCCAGAAGGGCAGCACACAAAGGAGAGTGGGGGAAGGACTCCCGTATAGTTGGGCACGGTTGCAGAGGTATGAGGAGGGAGTTCAGTTTTTGGGATACAGCCAGACCCGGAGCCCAGAAGACGGTATCCCGGAGGGTATCTCATGGGGGAGACCTATCCTTTTCTTTTGGGATTCATTATTTAAATCAACACCTTTGAAGCTGAGCTAATCCTACTCTGTCCGTGTCTGATCTGTGTAAACGTCTTGACCAAACCCCCTGGTCTGCCACAATATATAACTACTACTAGATTCATATATACCTACTACTATATCATATATACTACATATATAACTACTACTATATTCATAAACACCTCCATTCAAAAGTTTGGGGTCACTTAGAATAGTCCTTGTTTTTGAACCATGTATTAATCAGTTACCTGTATACTCTTAATATAACCATGTATTAATCAGTTCACCTGTATCTCATATAACCATGTATTAATCATACCTGTATCTCTATATATAACCATGTATTAATCAGGTACTGTATCTCTAATATAACCATGTATTAATCAGTTCCTGTATCCTCTAATATAACACATGTCATTAATCAGTTACCTGTATCTCTAATATGAACCATGTATTAATCATACCGATCTCTATATAACACTGTATTAATCCAGTTCCCTGGGTATCTCTAATATTAACCTATGTATTAATCAGTATTCCCTGTACTCTAATATAACCATGTATTAATCAGTTACTGTATCTATATACCATGTATTAATCAGTTCCCTGTATCTAATATAACACATGTATTAATCAGTTCCTGTATCTAATATTAACCATGTATTAATCAGTTACCTGTATCTAATATAACCATTGTATTAATCAGTTACCATGTATCTAATTATAAACCATGTATTAATCAGTTACATGTATCTAATAACCTTATTAATCAGTTCTATGTCTTTAACTATAACCATGATTTAGATCAAGTTTCGTATTCGTAATATAAACCATGTATTAATCATTACCTGTATTAACTCTAATATAACCATGTATTAATCTAGTAGATCTGAACATGAAACAGAACACTGAGGAATGGAATTTCTGCACTTCTGCACCAACCTACACACACACCACACACACACACACACACCACACACACACACCAACACACACACACCACACACACACACACACACACACACACACACACAATACACACACACACACACACAAACACCAAACAAACACACACACACACACACACACACACACACACACACACACACACACACACACACACACACACATTACCAAACGTTCTCGGCACTTCCACACATGCCACACTTTCAAACAAGCTTCCGAAGAAATCAATGATGAGCATCATCGCTACAATACCGCAACAAGCGACTGACCGTATGGCATGACGAGCGGGCCTCGACAACCCACGACAAAAGACAACCAAGTCCCCAAAGCGTTCGCTAAGAGGGATGGGCTATCCACGCATCGTGTAGCAGTGCTGACACCGGCGCGCTGCGTCTACTATGTGGAAAATACAAGGATCGAATTCGCGAGCGAGCGAGTTGGGAGGTTGCATGAACCGGAGAGAACAGATGAGTGGAGATGAGAAACGTGATGTAAGAGAGAGAGGTACCACTGGAACTGGAGGGAGAGGGCAATGATATTGCCGGAGAGAAGGGATGCAGGAGGAGAGGCAGGGATTAGGGAGAGGCGATGGTCGGAAGAAGAGAGTCTCGATGGCAGGGAGAGGGAGGATGGAGGAAGAAACAGGGATTGGAGGCGAGAGACGATGAGGATGGATGAGAGAGGGTAGGGATGGAGAGAGAGCGAGATCGCAGGACTGCCTATGCCTATAGACCGGGACCAGGAGAAGGATCGGAGGGAAGAGCGATGGATGGAGGGACGATGGGGAAGGCGACATCGACCGAATCTGCACGGCACTTTCGCGATGAA
This sequence comes from Salvelinus sp. IW2-2015, assembly GCF_002910315.2. Lineage (NCBI taxonomy): Eukaryota > Metazoa > Chordata > Actinopteri > Salmoniformes > Salmonidae > Salvelinus > Salvelinus sp. IW2-2015. Next base: position 21,013 of record NW_019946946.1, on the reverse strand, counting down.
TGAGGTGAGAGGAGGGACTGGAGAGAGAGGGTAGATATCCAGATGCGGAGACAGGAAGAGGAGGCAGGGTCATGGAGGCAGACTGCATACACGGGATCGCGCGTATAGGTGCGAGATGGATGGATGGAGTGGGACGGAAATGGAGGAGAGATGGAGAGAGAGGGACGAAACAGCATTCTGGCTTAGTTGAACTGAGAGTGAAGGGAGGCGTGTGGTGTGTTTCTGTTGGATGGCATATGATTAGCCTCTCATTCTCTCAGCCTTCCACACTCTCTCATCTCTCTCCATCTCTCCATCTCTTACAGTCCCGCTCTCACCCTCCCTCCTCTCATTCTCCCGCCATCTTCATTCCTCCTCGCATCTCTCCCCTCCTCCCTGGCAGCTCTTCTCCCACTCGTTTCCCATCTCTCCCCCTCGTCCCTCTCATCTCTCCCCCTCCTCCCCGTCTCATCTCTCCCCCGCTCCGTCCTCTCATCATCTCCCCTGTCCTCCATCCATCTGTCTTGTTTGAGATTTCACAGTAATAACCTGTTGCATTCAGGGGCAGACTGACACATAGGCAGACCTCTATAGCGTATACACACACAGTAATACATCTACACAACTGACAGACTTTTTCAACACACACACAGCTATGGAGAGACACATATGATTTAGTCTGTGGTTTACACAGTGAGTTGGTTTTGAGGTTGTGTGGCTGGTTGACTGGCTGGGATGGGACAATGTAGTGTTTAGTGTCTAGCATTCTACAGGGACAGACGGAGGACAACAGAAAGGTGAGTGCCTGAAAAAGACCACATGTGAAGGTATTTGTCTAGGGTTCCTCACTTCACACTTTTCCTCTCTTCATCCCACTAGTCCTTTCCTCTTTACCTCTGTCTCTCTCTCCTTCTCTCTCCTTCTCTCTCCCTCTCTCCTCTCTCCCTCTCTCCCTCTCTCCTCTCTCCCTCTCCCTTTCTCTCCCTCACGCTCTCTCTTTCCTCTCTCGTTCTCTCCCTCTCATTTTCTTTCCTCTTTTCTCCTCTCTCCTTCTCTCCCTTTTCCCCCCTTCTCTCTCCTCCCTCTCTCTCCTTCGTTACTCATCCCATTCTTTGTTTCTGTGACCAGGCGGTTGCTATGGTGGCCAAGGTTGTCTCCATGGTGATGGCAGCTTGTTGGTTACGATTGGTTATGTTTCTGGACAATCCATGTCCTGGCTGACCTTCACATTGTGTGTGTCTAGATGACGGGGCAGGTGTTGGGTGAGCTGGCGTCTCAGAGGCTGTCAGTGAAGACATGGCTGGACGAGGAATGTGAGAGAGCAGACAGCAACCTGAGTCATCTGAGTCGGTATGAACACACACACACACACACACACATATATACACACACGTACACACACACACATTTATTTACCAGCAGCACACCCCCCTGCATTCCACTGCTGGCTTGCCAGTGACCAATGTTCCACCATTAAAGTGACCAGTGTTCCATATCTATGTACAGAGGGCAGCAGCCTCTGAGAGGGTTGAGTAACAGGGTGGTTAACATAGCTACTAACAGGATGTCTCTCAGGTGTTTAACATAGCTACAAACAGGATGTAGCTACTAACAGGATGTCTCTCAGGTGTTTAACATAGCTACTAACAGGATGTCTGTCAGGT
>NW_019946946.1:12896-15396 GCF_002910315.2 Salvelinus sp. IW2-2015 | reverse complement strand
AAATTTCATTAGCGCCCAAATCATAATGGATTCAAATGACTAGAAAAAGGCAAGGCACAGCCAATGGCATGGGACTCCGGGAGTAGCCAGAACCCACGCCACTGGGGAGCCACAGCGCCCAGCAAAATCTAGAATGTTTTCCCCAACTAAAAAGGGCTATATCACCTCAGCATCTTACACCCCCCCACATCCTTGGACGATACGCCGGCGTAAACAAATGATCATGCTGTTTATTCTCTCATTGAATATGGCCACCAATGGACTGAAGACAAACAATTATTAATCTTGACAAAAGGATAAAAGTTCACTAACAAGGAACCTGTAACACATAATCTAAGTGCACAATATTTTCGAACAAATTAATTATGCTCAGATATGAATCATTTCTGGGATTTAGATTTCATTTCAGCTCATAAACTAGGGACCAAACACTGTTGACATTGTAGCAAGATTCCGTTCACGTCAACCAAGTTCAAATAACAAACAGGCACCGTAGCACAAATAGAATATGCAAAGGGGAAGTTTACATCAGGGGGTTTAGGTACTGGGTAAACTAGGATTATAGAACTGTTCCTACCACTCACTCTTCAAAATCGGATTCAATCAAATCATTGGATGTAACCCCACCTATCGTGCTTCCCGATAGGGATCAACGAAGACCCGGAAGTACCATTCAAACCTCTGGAAAACGAAAGTTGACACCGGTTCAAAAGGGCAGCATTCTAGTAAAATGGAAAGCGGACTAACACCTAGAGCAAAACAAAAAAAGGTGGACAGATAAGCAATCTTTTCTACCAATGCATTGGACAGCTAAGGGCACCTGTCAAATAAACAATTCTTTGTCAGGTCAGAGCGTTGCTCAGATATAAAAATCGGAGACACCAGCCAGGTCACCTAGGCGCTTCTTCTAGTTACAAGTCGGGGCACAGGGAACAAACGCGTTCAGCGCCAAACCTGAACGTTGAGAATTTACACTTACCTTCCTACCACTCATTACTCAAGAATCACAATAGTCGCCGTCTCCCGGTTTCGGCACAACCTATGGGGCGCACACTCACTATTCGCCTCCTATGTATATATCCGCTTCACACCGCGCTCTCAAACCTCGGTACCCTCGACAACCCTCTCTCCTTTGCTCGGATTATGCGACCCCAGAGTCTTTGGCCAACCCACTGGTTGATATACGCATCTGTGCACCCCCTCTCTCCGATCCTCACTCACTCACTCACTCACTCACTCACTCACTCACTCACTCACTCACTCACTCACTCACTCACTCACTCACTCACACTCTCTCTCTCTCTCTCTTACTTCTTAATCCTTCATGTGTGCGTGTAGAGGCCAGTCTATGTGTGATGACACGTCGTCAGAACTACAACGGATGGCTGTCATTGACCGGAGAGGACTCACCTCCCAGAACTCCTTCAGAGGGAGAGGAGCCATGTCCAGGTGACACAGAAAACACTGCCATGTTGTCTCTTATATTCATATATAACGTTTATACACTGAACAAAAATACAAACGCAATATATTTCTGTCTGTAATAAAGCCCTTTTTGGGGGGAAAAACTTATTCTGATTGGCTGGGCTTGGAGAGCATAGGCCCACCCACTGGGGAGCCCAGCCAATCAGAATAAGTTTTTCCCCCCAAAAAGGGCTTTATTACAGACAGAAATATATTGCGTTTGTATTTTTGTTCAGTGTAAAAACGTTAATTAAGAGTATAAGAAACAATACTAATAATAGTATACGTTTTTCCCCCCAAAAAGGGCATTTTTTTGCGCCCCTGCGAAGTCCATAGAGTCATGCCTATTGAAATTATTTCAATCAACTGATTTCCTTATATGAACTGTGTTTATATAATTTTTGTTTCGGTATAAATAATATGTCAATATTTTCTAACATACTACAATACAATGTTATATCACATAATCCTAATATCCACGTGTGTTTCCAGGTTGGTCAGCATGGTGGTGACCTTGAGAGAGTGGGCTCAYAAGAGTTTGGTTGAGGAGCAAGAGAGACCTGATTCGTTCCTGGAAAGGTTCCGAGGCCCTGATCTGCAGGCTCCGCCCAGCAGGATCAGCCAATCACGACCGGATGCTGAGCCCACGGMCCACAGCGACCACATACACACGTATGACACTCCGTATGATTACCTCATTTCTAATTTACTAGAAATGGTGACRATTCGTACCACTGTCAGCTGACAAACACAGCCAAGCTCTTCCCCTCTCGCTCTCTCTTCTCACTCTTTCTCTCTCTCTCCCTACCCCTCTCTGTCACTCACTTCCTCTCACTTCCTCTCACCCCTTCTCTCCCCCCTTCCTGCAGTAAGAGTCCAGGTATGTTGATATTATCTCCAGCTGATAATATCTATTACCACTGGCTCCTCATCATCTCGACTGCTGTGCTCTACAACTGGTGTCTGCTGGTGGCCAGGTATGGCAGCACACTTCTCTCCTTTTATACGACCTTATTGTTGTGAATGTTGTGAATGT
>NW_019946946.1:0-9841 GCF_002910315.2 Salvelinus sp. IW2-2015 | reverse complement strand
GAACGAGCCCCCTGGGGGACACAGGTGGTGAGACGCACGTGGTGCGGAGACGATTCTCGCCACGTCCACCTGGTAGGAGCGACCATGTCAGTAGGACGCAATCCAGCGGGGGCCGCGCGGAGGATGCCCAGCTCGGAGAGGGTGGAGAGGAGGATCTGATGGTTCACAGTAATCAAAGGCAGCCGATAGGTCTAGAAGGATGAGAGCAGAGGAGAGAGAGTTAGCTTTAGCAGTCGCGGAGCGCCTTCCGTGAACACACGAAGAAGAGCAGTCTCCGTTGAATGACTAGTCTTGAAACTCTGGACGATTTGGATCAAGAAGGTCATTCTGAGAGAGATAGCAGGAGGACTGGCCAAGGACGGACACTTCAGAGTTTTGGAGAGAAAAGAAAGAAGGGAATACTGGTCTGTAGTTGTTGACATCGGAGGGATCGAGTGTCAGGTTTTTCAGAAGGGTGCAACTCTCGACTCTTTGAAGACGGAAAGGACGTAGCCAGCGGTCAAGGATGAGTTGGATGAGCGAGGTGAGGTAAGGAGAAGTCTCCGGAAATGGTCTGGAGAAGAGAGAAGGGGAAGGGTCCAAACGGGGCAGGGTTGTTGGGCGGCCGACGTGACAGACGCGAGATTTCATCTGGAAGAGAGGGAGAAAGAGGTCACAAAGCACAGGGTAGGGCCAGTGTGAGGCAGAACCCAGCGGTGTCGTTTGACTTAGCAAACGAGGATCGGATGGTCGTCGACCTTTCTTCAAAATGGTTTGCGAACACGTCATCAGCGAGAGGGAGGAGGGGGAGTGGGAGGGGAGCGAGGATTCATGGAGGGAGCGGAGACAGGTGGCAAAGAGCTTCTAGGGGTTAGAGGCAATGTGCTGGATTTAGAGTGGTAGAAATTGGCTTTAGAGCAGAGACAGAAGAGAGAATGTAGAGAGGAGGGAGTGAAAGGGATGCCAGGTCGCAGGGAGGCGAGTTTCCCTCCATTTCCGCTCGGGCTGCCCGGAGCCCTGTTTCTGTGAGCTCGCAATGGAGTCGTTCGATGCCACGGGCAGGAGGGGAGGACGAGCCGGCCTGGAGGATAGGGGACATAGAGAGTCAAGAGAATGCCAGAAGGGAGGAGGAGGAGGGTTGAGGAGGCAGAATCAGGAGATAGGTTGGAGAGGTCTTGAGCAGAGGGAAGAGATTGATAGGATGGAAGGAAGGAGAGAGTAGCGGGGGAGAGAGAGCGGAAGGTTGGGACGAAGCGCGATTACCATCCGATGAGGGGCAGTGTGGGAAGTGTTGTGATGAGAGGCGAGCCGGGAAAGGATAACAAGGTAGTGGGTCGGAGACTTGGAGGGGATTTAACACACACACACACACACACACACACACACACACCACCACACACACACACACACACACCACACACACACACACACACACACACCACCTCACTCTCACACACTCCTCCACTCACTCCCACTCACTAACTCACTCACTCACTCACTCACTCACTCACTCACTCACTCACTCACTCACCACCACTCACTCACACTCTCTCTCTTCTCTCTTACTTCTTAATCCTTCATGTGTGCTGTAGAGGCCAGTTATGTGTGATGACACGTCGTCGAGAACTACAACGGATGGCTGTCATTGCCGGAGAGGACTCACCTCCCAGAACTCCTTTCAGGGGAGAGGAGCCATGTCCAGGTCACAACAGAAAACACTGCCATGTTGTCTCTTATTTCATATATAACGTTTATACACTGAACAAAAATAACAACGCAATATATTTCTGTCTTAATAAAGCCCTTTTGGGGGAGAAAAACGTATTCTGATGGCTGGGCTTGGAGAGCATAGGCCCACCCACTGGGGGACCCAGCCAATCAGAATGAATTTTCCCCCCAAAAGGGCCTTTTTTTTTGCAGCCCCTCGCCAAATCCATAGAGTTGCCTAATGAAATTATTTCAATCGAATGATTTCCTTTATGAACTGTGTTTATATAATTTTTGTTTCGGTATAAATAATATGTCAATTTTTCTAACATTACTACAATACAATGTTTATATCACATAATCCTAATATCCACGTGTGTTTCCAGGTTGTCAGCATGGTGGTGACCTTGAGAAGAGTGGGCTCATAAGAGTTTGGTTGAGGAGCAAGAGAGACCTGATTCGTTCCTGGAAAGTTCCGAAGGCCCTGATCTGCAGCTCCGCCCAGCAGATCAGCCAATCACGACCGGATGCTGAGCCCACGGCCCACAGCGACCACATACACACGTATGACACTCCGTATGATTACCTCATTTCTAATTTACTAGAAATGGTGACAATTCGTACCACTGTCAGCTGACAAACACAGCCAAGCTCTTCCCCTCTCGCTCTCTCTTCTCACTCTTTCTCTCTCTCTCCCTACCCCTCTCTGTCACTCACTTCCTCTCACTTCCTCTCACCCCTTCTCTCCCCCCTTCCTGCAGTAAGAGTCCAGGTATGTTGATATTATCTCCAGCTGATAATATCTATTACCACTGGCTCCTCATCATCTCGACTGCTGTGCTCTACAACTGGTGTCTGCTGGTGGCCAGGTATGGCAGCACACTTCTCTCCTTTTATACGACCTTATTGTTGTGAATGTTGTRARWSTTSTRAGTCGTTTTACGTAGGTCAGGATTTAATCCAAGGCATTTTTCAGAGCAGCGCGCTAGACAGCTGACAATCAAGGCATTTTGCTCCACCTTTAAAAGTCTGTTAGGGACGTTATTTATACTGAACAAAAATATAAAAGCAACATGCAACAATTTCAAATATTTTGCTGAGTTACAGTTCATATAAGGAAATCATTCAATTTATATAAATTCATTAGGCCCTAATCTATGGATTTCACATGACTGGGCAGGGGCACAGCCATGGCTGGGCCTGGGAGGTAGCCAGACCCACCCACTGGGGAGCCAGGCCCAGCCAATCAGAATGAGTTTTTCCCCACTAAAGGGCTATATTTCAGCATTCACCCCCCCCTCCTTGACGATCCCGCGTAATGATCATGCTGTTTAATCTTCTTGATATGCCAAGTGGCTGGATTATCTTGACAAAGGATAAAATGTTCACTAACAGGAATGTAATCAMATTTGTGCACAATATTTTAGACAAATAACCTTTGTGCATATGGAACATTTCTGGGATTGTTTTMATTTCAGCTCATAAAACATGGGACCAACACKTTACATTGTAGCAAGATCACGTTCCACGTCACCAAGTTCAATAACAAAACAGGCACCAGTASCACAAATAGAATGCAAAGGGGAAGTTTACTAGGGGGTTTGGTACTGTGGTCACCTGGTTTAGATGTGCCTCCCACTCACTCTCAAGGATCACAAAATCATTGATGTACCCCACCTCGTGCTTCCGATAGGGTCAGAGAACCCGGTCCATCAACCTCTGGAAGGTGRCCGGTTCAAAGGGCAGCTTCTTATAATGGAACAGACCACCCGGGGTGGCGAAAGCACTTTTCTACCATGCCTTGGGAGCTAAGGGCACCTGTCAATAATCCTTTGTCAGGTCGAGCGTGCTGATAAATCGGGCGGTCCCTAGGCGTTCTATTAGTTCATCAAGTCGGGGCACGGGGGTAGGCGTCGAACGTTGAGATTTAATTTACCTTCCTAAAATCATTACAGAATCAAATGGTGCCGTCTGGTTTCGGCACCAACACTATGGGGCTGCCACACTCACTATTCAGCTCTTCGGTTATATCCGCTTCCAACAYCGGTTAAACCTCGGTCCTGACAACCTCTCTCCTTGCTTCCGGTATGCGATAGGGTCTTTGGTTTGGTGATGATTCTGTGCTGTACCAGATCGGTGTGTCCTGGTTCATTGGAGAACACATCCTGGTTTCGGCCGACCAACTCCCTCAGTTCCTGCTTCTGGACTTGGCTCAGCTGCTCCCCCATTGGCACCTCCGCCGGCTCAGTCTCTATGGTAGCCTTCTTCTGGGAAGTAGAGTAGAGGCATTCCATTTCTTTAGCAGATTCACATGCTAAAACTGGTCCAAAAACTGGTCCAAAAACATACATTCTGAGGTGGAGACCAACACCAACACTTTGACACCGGGCTGAAAGTCCCTTCGTTGTGCCCTTCTGTTGTACACCCTCGCTTGGGCCTCCTGGGCCTCCAGCATGTGTTCCCGTACCAGGGGCCACAGGGTTGCCATCCTATCTCTCATGTCTCCTACCTGTTCCACCAAGGTTATCCCTCCTTCTGGTGTCCCTCCCACCTCTCTGACTTCCTCCTCCTTTCTGGTTCCCTCGGTTCCCCACATCTCCGGACATACTGGTCCACAGTTGGCGGAACGTCGGGAAATCCCGTCTGATCAGGACCGGAACAGGCRGGTTTGGGACGACTCCCACTAGTCCCGTGTGTTGTCCCTTTGTGGTCTGTAGGTGTATGGTAGGGTAGTCCTTGGTCTCACAGTGTATGCACGTAATGGCCACAGTGTCAGTCAGGTTCAGGGACCGGGCGAAGTCAGGTCGGATCAAGGTCACCATACTCCCGCGGAGACCAAAAGTGGTCGTGGTGTCTTTTCCATTGGCTCTTACCCGGGTGGACAGGGTGAAGGGGAAGCACCTCTCCCAGCCAGCATGCAGTAAGCCACGGGACGCCTGTATTGTAGTTGACAGTATTGTCGTGCAGTATTGTAGTGACAGTAATGGAGTGAAGTAATTGTAGTGACAGTAATGGAGTGAACAGTAAATGTAGTGAGTAATATAGTGAAGTATTGTAGTGACAGATTGTAGTGACAGTAATGGGTGGACAGTCTTGTAGTGAATGGTATATAGGTGAAGTATTGTAGTGACAGTATTGTAAGTGACAGTAATTTTTTTTTTTTTTTTTTTTTTTTTTTTTTTTTTTTTTTTTTTTTTTTTTTTTTTTTTTTTTTTTTTTTTTTTTTTTTTTTTTTTTTTTTTTTTTTTTTTTTTTTTTTTTTTTTTTTTTTTTTTTTTTTTTTTTTTTTTTTTTTTTGTGTGGATGGTAATTAGATGAAGTATTGTGAGTGACAGTATTGTAGTGGACAGTAATGTAGTGAAGTATTGTAGTGACGTATTGTAAGTGATGGGTACTTATAGTTGACAGTATTGTAGTGAAGTTAATGTGTGACAGTATTGTAGTGACATGTATTGTAGTGAAGTATTGGTAGTGACAGTATTGTAGTGACAGTAAATGGAGTGACAGTATTGTAGTGACAGTATTGTATGATGGTAATATAGTGACAGTTATTGTAGTGAACAGTATTGTAGTGAAGTAATGTGTGACAGTATTGTAGTGAAGTATTGTAGTCGAAGTAAATGTAGTGACAGTATTGTAGTGGACAGTAAATGTAGTGACTGTAATGTAGTGACAGTAATTGTAGTGCAGTATTGTATGACAGTATTGTAGTGACAGTAATGTAGTGAGCAGTAATGGTAGTGACAGTAATGTAGTGAAGTTTGTAGTGACAGTATGTAGTGACAGTGTATTGTAGTGACAGTAATTGGTGGTGACAGTATTGTAGTGACAGTATTGTAGTGACAGTAATTGTAGTGACGTATTGTAAGTGACAGTATTTGTAGTGACAGTAACGTAGTGACGTATTGTAGTGCCGTATTGTAGTGATGGTATTGTAGTTGACAGTATTTAGTTGCAGTATTGTAGTGACAGTATTGTTAGTGACGTAATGTTGATAGTAAATGTAGTGAAGTATTGTAGTGAGTAATGTAGTGATAGTAATGTAGTGACAGTATTGTAGTGAAGTATGTAGTGATAGTAATGTGTGACAGTTTAGTAGTGACAGTTTGTAGTGACGTATGTAAGTGCTAGTATGTAGTGACAGTATTGTTAGTGACAGTAATGTAAGTGATTAGTAATTGTAGTGATGGTATTGGTGTGAAGTATTTGTAGTGACAGTATGTAGTGACAGTATTGTAGTGACGTATTGTAGTGTAAGTAATGTAGTGACAGTATTGTAGTGAAGTATGTAGTACGGTAATTATGTGACGTATTGTAGTGCAGTTATTGTAGTGACTGTATTGTAGTGACAGTAATGTGTTGACAGTATTGTAAGTGATGGTAATGTAGTTGACGTATTGTAGTGACAGTAATGTAGTGACAGTATTGTGTGACAGTAATGTAGTGACAGTATTGTTAGTATGGTTAATGTGTGACAGTATTGTAGTGACAGTAAATGTAGTGACAGTATTGTAGTGACAGTATTGTAGTGACAGTATTGTAGTGACAGTATGTAGTGACAGTATGTAGTGACAGTAATGTAGTATAGTATTGTAGTGATGGTAATGTAGTGACAGTTAATTGTAGAGTGACAGTATTGTAGTGATCGTATTGCTGTGTGTTCTGTGCAGGGCATGTTTTGATGAGCTTCCGACGAGTGGTGCCATCGTGTGGTGGTTGTTTGGACTACCTTGTCGGTTCTACATTTGGACACAGCCGTAGGCTACGCACAGGTCAGAGGTCAATTTCCACAATGTGTTTCTGTCGTGTTTCTGTTTCTTTCTTGATTCCTCAGTCCCCTGTCTCACTCTCAAAGAGCATTGGAGGAAATATCCACCTGAGTCTGTCTGCTAGCGCTGAGTTGTCTGCCTACCCTGAGTCTGTCTGCCTACCTGAGTCTGTCTGCCTACCTGAGACAGTCTGCCTACCTGGAGGACAGTCTGCTACCTGAGTCTGTTGTACCTGATCTGTCTGCCTACCTGAGCGCTGGTCTGCCTACCCTGAGCCAGTCTGCTACCTGAGCCAGTCTGCCTACCTGAGTCTGTTCTGCCTACTGAGTCTGATCTGCCTACGCTGAGTCTGTCTGCCTACCTGAGTCTGTTGGCCTACCTGAGTTGTCTGCTACCTGAGTCTGTCTGCCTACCTGAGTCTGTCTGCTACCTGAGTCTGTCTGGCTACCCTTGAGTCTGTCTGCCTACCTGAGTCGTCTGCCTACTGGAGTCTGTCTGCTACCCTGAGTCTGTCTGCTACCCTGAGTTTCGCTGTCTGACTACCTGAGCTGGTCTGCTACCCTGAGTCTGTTGCCTACACGAGTCTGTCTGCCTCCTACCTGAGTCTGTCTGTGCCTACCTGAGTCTGTCTGCTACCTGAACAGTCTGCCTACCTGAGACATCTGCCCTACCCTGGAGTCTGTTCTGCTATCCTGAGTCTGTCTGCCTACCCTGAGCCTGCTGCTACCCTGAGCAGTGTTGCTACCTGAAGCCAGTCGCCTACCCTGAGTCTGTCTGCCTACCTGAGTCTGTCTGCCTACCTGAGTCTGTCTGCCTACTGAGTCTGTTGCCTACTGAGTCTGTCTGCTACCGAGTCTGTCTGCCTAGCGCCCCCCCTGAGTCTGTCTGCCTACCCTGAGACAGTCTGCCTCACCCTGAGACAGTCCTGCCTAACTGAGTCTGTCTGCTACCTGAGTCTGGTCGCCTACCTTGGAGCCAGTCTGCCTACCCTGAGTCTGTCTTGCTACCTGATCTGTCTGCTACCCTGAGTCTGTTGCTACCTGAGTCTGTCTGCTACCTGAGTCTGTTGCCTACCCTGAGCCTTCTGCTTACCCTGAGTCTGTCTGCTACCTGAGCCTGGTCTGTCCTACCTGAGTCTGTTGCTACCCTGAGTCTGTCTGTACCCTGAGTCTGTCTGCTACTCCTGAGTCTTGTCTGGCTACCTGAGTCTTCTGCTACCTGATGTTGTATGCCTACTCTGAGTTGTCTGACTCCTAAGCTGTCCTGCTACCCTGACCCGTCTGCCTCCCTGAGCCTGTCTGGGCCTCCCTGAGCATTCTGCCTCCTGATTGTTGCTACCTGAGTCTGTCTTGCTACTGAGTTGTCTGCCTACCCTGAGTCTGTCTGCCACCTGAGTCTGGTCTGCCTACCTGAGCCTGTTGTCTACCTGAGCCTGTTGCTACATGGAGTCTGTCTGCCTATCCTGAGCCTGTCTGCCTACCTGAGTCTGTCTCTACCCTGAGTCTGTCTGCTACCCTGAGCCCTGTCTTGTCCTACCCTGAGCTGCTGCTACCCTGAGCCTGTTCTGCCTACCTGAGCCTGTTTGCCTACTGAGCTGTCTGCTACCTGAGCCTGTCTGCTTACCTGAATTGTCTGCCTACCCTGAACCTGTCTGCCTACCTGAACTGTCTGCTACCTGAGCTGTCTGCTACCTTGGCCGGGGGGGGGGGGGGGGGGGGTGGGGGGGGGGGGGGGGGGGGGGGGGGGGGGGGGGGGGGGGGGGGGGGGGGGGGGGGGGGGGGGGGTGGGGGGGTCTGGCCTACCCTGAGCTGTTCTGCCTACCTGAGCCTGTCTGCCTACCCTGAGCCCTGTCTCTACCTGAGCCTGTTGCCCTCCTGAGCTGTTGCCTACTGAGCCTGTCTCTACTTGAGACTGTCTGCTCCCTGAGCCTGTTGAATACCTGAGCTGTCTGCCTAGCTGAGCCGTCTGTCTCCTGAGCCTGTCTGCTACCCTGAGCCTGTGCCTCAACTGGACTGTGTGATCTGTTTGTTTTATCAGTTTCCTGGAGCAGGAGTCTGTTGGTGAAGGACCTCTCTAAGTGAGAGAGCAGTTTACCTGAGACGGTTTCAGTTTAAACTAGAACCTGTTTTGTCTTCCTGCTATGACCTGTTCTCTACCTGTCTCTGGAATCACATCCTCTTCCTCCGCTTTAACAGACTGCTGCGGTTCAACCGCATGTCGATTTTTGTTTCGACCGTAAGAGACAGGAAGTTACCCAACGCCTTCTGCATCCAATGGTCTTTAACTACTGGTACTACCGCCGCAGGCACGGCGTCCACATTACTAAGGAATTATCCATAGTCAAACACCACACAGTTTGTGAAGAGGGCACAACAGGCTCGTCCTCTCACGAGTGCTGAAAAGATTGACATGGTTCAGATTTCAACAAGGTTTACAGCTGCACCATCTGAGACATCTTGACTCGGCTGTATCAACGCGCTTTTGGTATGGCAACTGCATGCACCAACGCGTAGGCGCTGTTGTGACAGGTAATGAATGTGATTCAAGGGTGGTGTGAACTGGCCCAGTACATATCAACTGGGAAGGTGTGTGAACGGCCGTAATCCATGGAAGTGTGGTGTGAATCGGCCCAGTACATCACTGGGAAGGTGGTGTGAACGGCCCGTACATCATGGGAAGGTGGTGTGAACGGCCCAGTTACATTCACTGGGAAGGGTGGTGTGATACGCGCCAGTATCACTGGAGGTGGTGTGAACGGCAGTACATCCTGGGAAGGTGGTGTGAACGGCCCATATACTGGAGGGGTGTGACGGCAGTACATACTGGAGGGTGGTGTGAACGGCCAGTACATATGGGAAGGTGGTTTGAACGGCCAGTACATCACTGGGAGGTGGTGTGAAGGCCAGTACATCATGGGAAGGGTGGTGTGAACGGCCAGTACTCAACTGGGAAGGGTTGAAGGCCGCAGTACATCACTGGGAAGGCAGTGGCTGTGAACGCCCAGTACATCACTGGAGGTGTGTGAACGGCCAGTACTACCTGGGAAGGTGGTGGTGAAGGCCGTACATCACTGGGAAGGTTGGTGGTGAACGGCCCCAGTTAATCACTGGGTAAGGGTGTGTAACGGCCTGTACATACTGGGAAGGGTGGTGTTGACCGGCCAGTACTCATGGAAGGGTGGTGTGAAGCAGTACTCACTGGAAGGTGGTTGTGGAACGGCCAGTTGCATCACTGGGACGGTGGTGTGAAGCCCAGTGCATCACTGGAAGGTGGTGTGGAAACGCCAGTGCATCCTGGGAAGGTGGTGTTGAACGGCCCAGTAATACTGGGAAGGTGGTGTGAAAGGCCCAGTAACATCACTGGGGAAAGTGGTGTGAACGGCCAGA